>NC_064253.1:32144878-32451336 GCF_003254725.2 Canis lupus dingo | reverse complement strand
ATCACATTAAATAGTTTCATGAAGTATGTTCGTTTTATTTTAAATTCCCTGTAGCCTATAAAAAAAAAAGGAATTCTGTTCATGGAGGGTCACACAGAGCATTTTACAGTTGAAAAATAACTTTTTAGACTTCCTTTTCCAACTCTCTGATTTTATAGATGAGGATCAGCTAGGTGATATTACTTGCGCAAGGTCACAACTTGGGTATTTTCTTTCCAGGGCACTTTCAATCAAACAGAGCACTGTAGCTGGGGTTTTCCAAACCTTTTCAGGAAGTGAAGATAAGTGTGCTTCTCTATACAACTAACATTCTTTGTCCTTTTTTTCTCATTTTTTGGCTTGTTGCTCTCATCTTTTTTAGTAGTCTTTAGGGCCAATCAAGTGATAACATAGAATACATGTGGAAGGTCAACAAAGAACTTGAAATTCCTTAAAACCACTTTTTGGTCACTTCTATCCTGGGCTTCTATCTGATCTTCCTCCTGCAGGTCTCTGGGAGAACACTTACTTATCTCTTAGGTTTTTAAAACTTTAAAACTGTTTTAATTCTGTAAATAAAGTGTTATTAAATATAAGATTTTACCAATTTTTGATATATTTACTACCAAAAACTCTCAAGTTAAAAATTAACAGTATCTCATCCCTAAATGATGTTAAAACACGAAATATTTCGGAAATTGAAGTAGCAAGGGTTACTTAGGGCCATGAAAATGTTACCTACGAACCTAGAGAAATTAAAGTAGGAAAAGCAAATAAATTAAAGTAGGAAAAGCACTACCTTTAGCATAATTTCCATTTTTGTTTCATTATTATAAGATTTTTGTGCACTCCCCCTTTTAAGAACATTTAATCAGAGGGCTGCTAGACATTCTGTGGTATAAGTGGATTATATTTTCCTCCTAAAACTGAGGGGGCTTTGTTTATGTTGTTTGTTTTGTATTTTAAGTTGGATAATGATACCTCTTTAGCTCTGCTGAATTTATATTCTGGTCAGAAGCCATGAAATTGTAAATATAAAGCACATGTCGCTTTTTTTTTTTTTTTTTTTTTTGAGAAAGAGAGAGAGAGAGAGAGAACAAGGGGCTAGGGGTATAGTGAGGATGAGGAGCAGAAGGAGAGGAAGAGAAAGAATCTTAATCAAGCTCCAAACCCAGGCACGGAGCCTGACATGGGGCTCAATCTCATGATCCTAAGATAATGACCTGAACTAAAATCAAGAAGATGCTTAAACAATTGAGCCACTCAGGTGCCCCACATGTCACATTTTTGGATACAGAACTTATTTATATATTTAGTGTCAGGAGAGCCAATCCCTTATCCTAATGATGAATATGAATTGCATTATCTGTATTTTTCCATGAATTCTTTAATAAAATAGTTTCTAAGCTTTCAGAGCTGACCTTGAATTTACTGTTATCCCAGTGCTATCCAAAGACTGCTGGCTTCTCTTCATTAGCTAACAAATGTATCGTGATGTTATTAAGAAAGAATTTCTGCTTCAGATGATAGTGCTTATTATCCACCATGGCCTCCACCTCCTGATTTGATTTCTATACTATGTAGCTTATTTCTGATATATCATATGTGTCCTAGAAAAGTTATTCTACTCTCTATATCCTCCAGTCAGCAAGTATAACCTTTAGTGTACAAATAATCCTGGTAATTATGCCCTTGTACTTCTGTGTCTGACTTCAGAATGAACCCCATGAATGGGTTTTACATCAAGATTTAATGGTATTTAAATCAAGATAAGCCTCAGAGTTTACAGATTTGACTCACACTTCAAAAGCAAAAAACAAAACAAAAACAAAAAAATCCAAAAACAAACAAAAAATGGAAAGAGAAAGAAAACAATCTTGTTGTGTTTCTATATTTACATTGGGTTCATAATAGATGTAGAATACTTCTAGTGTTTTCCAATTTAGTTGATATAAAAAAGTTGGCTAAGTGTAGCTTGTTCACAAATCTACCAAAAAAATCTGCCATAATCTATATATCCAATTTATCAGTGTCTTTTTCAGTGTTTCTGATTTTCATTGCAGTCTGATATATTTCTTTTTTTTAAAAGCAATAATAATAAATAAAATTTTATTTCTTATAGTCAATAAACTCATTAGCTCATGTTCCAAAGGTACTTAATTAAATATCAGGATATTACATCAAATTAATAGTCTAAAATAGATTATAATTATTACTGGATTACTAGGACTTATTAAGATTTTAGAATGTTACTCTAGAATTTAAAATTATTTGGAAACCAGGATGTTACTCTAAACAATTGTGGAGGGTGTGAGTAGTTAAATAGTAATTTTGTTGATGTCCTTTGGAAGCCAGAAATAGATTTTCCTTATTCTCTGCCTTATACAATTGTTTTTCGCTTATGAAATATCCCAAATTCATGTGGAAATATCACATTTTGCCAGCCCAACATCTATTATTCCTTGTATAATAGACACATTGGTTTAAGTAAGAAATACACATATTGATTCTTTCCTTAGCAAAAGGAGGGGCATATGACTTGAACCTGGCCTCAGAGTACTTAAGACTTAATGTCTTTCTCTAGTATCTAGAGAAAGTATCTATCTTCTTTTGAGGCTGCTTGTGTTAGGTTGGATTCCCACAGCAGCAGACTCGTGGGCAAGGATTTGAGGGAAAGTAATTTATTTGAGAAGTGATCCAAAGAAGCACTGCTATGGGAAGAGCAGAGAAGGACAAGAAATCAGTTGAGAGTATGCTAATGAGATTACTGTTTTGGGAAACTGGAGTTCAGTCTCATGGGGATTTCTGGATGATAGTGTGGAATATACCTCAAAGCTGAGGGCTGCTCCAGTAGACATTAAATCCTTCACTCTTCCAGCTTCCTCTGTTTCAACAGCCACAGAAAGCTTCTAGGCAAGAGATTGTGATGTGTGAGATAGGAAACCACTGGCATGTGTGGGACCATGAGGACTGAGGGAATGCAGGCAGGACACCAAGTGCATCTACAACTATGCTAGATTGGAAGGAAGAGACTCTTGGACTGCTGGTGACTATGTGGATCTCTGTGAGTGGTGAACCTGCCTAAGCTTAAAGCCAATGCTGAGAAAAGCAGAGCCAAAGAAAGGGAGAGAAGAAGATATGAAACAAAACAAAACAAAACACAACTCTATTCAGGTCCTCTGCCCACTTTTTATTTTTATTTTTTATTTATTTATTTTTTCAAGTCTTAGAAACTTGTATTGGATTACTTTATATAGATTCTTTTACAAAGTCAAGCTCTTCACTTCCTGGCTCCTAGTGGTCTTAGATTTCATGCCGAGGAAGACCGTGGGCTAACAGTAACATCACAAGATGCAACATGAGGAGAGCAAATGCTGAGTGAGTCAGAATTTGTGCCTCCAGTTGGGACACAAAGAGAAAATATGGGTCTGACAGCTCCCCAGAAGGTAACAGAAGAGAAATTATAAATGAGGGATCCATCTGTCACATCATAGAAGGATAACTGCCCATACTTGCAGTCTAGGAAGACTCCAACTTTGTGCATCTGCTCTCCTCTCAAAGAGACCTTTTTCAGAGGGGGAAAGACCCAGAATGTATAATCAGTTCCCATCATTGAAACTATGAGTAAGACTATCTCTGGCAGCGGTGGGTAGGTCATTGTATCCGCTGCCATAGTCTTCAGATATCCCCAACTGCCACTTGGTTGCCTCTTCCACATCCACCTCCCAGTAGTGTCTCCCTGAAGTGAAGCTCTCCACACCCAACACGGTGGCCCCGAAGACAATCCTCCCCAGGCCATCAGGCACGTTCTGCTGGACGTTTCTGAGACGTATACTTCTCAGATCCCCAGATAAGACCAGACAGGGATGAGCTGTTTTAGGATCCAAAGTGACAGCTCTGTGGAGAACCTGGAGCATTCCACTCATTCCTGTCAGTTGGCATAAATTCAGGTCTGTGATTCGAGCAGGCTCCAGACACTGGAGCAGTAGTGACTCGCTCCTGGAGCAACGCTGGGGTGTATTCCCCACACTTCTTCTCTAGCTCTGCAGTGATCCTTTGGAGGCTGCAGATCTGTTCAGAAAGCCTGACTTCACTCTCCTTCAGTTTATTCATGTTCTCTTTCCCCAAATCATTCAGTCTCCGTAGCATTTCCTGGGACTTCGCCTTCAGCTCAGTGGCAAACTCCATCAGCTGATTCTGACTGTCCTCCCTCCTGCTGGGGCTGAATCCGCACCCTTGCCAGCTCTGGACCTTCATCTCCTCTTCAACCATCAACTGGAACCTTATTCAGACTCAATATTCAGACTCATTCATCTCTTTAAAATCCTGCTCTTCTCCCCCCCAATCATCGCCATTCTTTCTTGCTCGTCAGCCAATAGGCGTTTCGCTACTTCAAGTTTCTCCTTCAATGTGTTCAATATCCCCTGGAATAATTTCCTGTAATGGTCAGCAGCCTCCTGTACTCCGTACACCATGTGATTCTCGTGCTCCTCGGAGCAGAAGCCCTGGGCGCAGAGCAGGATTTGGTCATCATCACAGAACAGAAGCAGTGGTTCCCGGTGCTCCTCACAGTGGGCATCTTCTGGGATTTTCTGCTCCCCTTGGGAGCTGAGCCTTTGGGACATCCCTGCAGGCATTCCTGCTGTGAACACCCACCTGCACTCTGAACCAAAATGAGAGACGCTGATTTGGGGGCAGTCACACCGGCCAACCTCACTGTGCGACCACAGCAGCCAAGCATCAGAGCAGGTCTGCGCTTTCAGGGCTCCCCCCACCAGCAGGTCCTCCACCCCCACGTGCTTTTTTTGTAATCTTGATTATTTCCCTTCAGGAAAAAAGCCAGAATAGTGGTGACTCAAGGGCTTTCATCTGTTCAGATGCTCTCTGATCCTCTCCTCTCACCATCAGGTAGGAAATCTGTGAAGTTTCAAATTCTATCCCCATAATAAATCTAGGATAGCAGTTAGGAAACTTCAGTGAGCATTAGAATCATTTGGTTTTATTCTCTGCCCATTCTTTAATCAGAAGTTTTGTTGATGTTGAGTTGTATGAATTACATTGTGAGAAGAGCATATCATACAATAAATTTGTTGCATCACTATGTTGTACACCTGAAAATAATGTAACACTATGTGTCAACTATTCTCAAATTTAAAAAAATATATGAAAAAGATTTAGAGAGAAAATGAAGTTGAAAATTGTTGTGGGTTCTATTTTTCCAAAGAAGACCTACAGATGGTCAACAGACACATGAAAAGATGCTCGACATCACTCATCATCAGGGAAACACAAATCAAAACCACAATGAGATATAACTTTACACCTGTCAGAATGGCTGAAATCAACAGCCCAAGAAGCAGCAAGTGTTAGCAAGGATGTAGGGAGAGGGGAACCCTCCTGCGCAGCTGGAAGGATTGTACACTGGTACAGCCACTCTGGAAAACAGTATGGATTTTCCTCAAAAAGTTAAAAATAGAACTACCCTGTGATCCAGCAATTGCCCTAAGTATTTACCCGAAGAATACAAAAAACTACTAATTCAAAAAGATACATGCCCCTCAAGGTTTATAGCAGCGTTATCTACAATAATCAAATTATGGAAACAGCCCAATGTATATTTTTATTTTATGAATCTTATTTCTCTTGCTAGTTTTTAATTCTATGAATATGTTCAACATTTGCCACTTTATTTGCTGCTTTGGTGAGTGAGGGTCCAAGGGATACTCTGGTAGGCCATCTAGATAGGCAGAAAGTGGAAGGAAATACTGCAGTTGTCACTCTAAGAATGTGGAAATGCATGGCCAGAGGTCCTTGAAGATATTGAATGTAAAATAACATTTTTAGAAAAAAAGTAATTTTAATGTTACTAATATTTTGTAATTGCTATAATATTTATACTAGACTTGTCTTTACTCTACATCCTTTTAATTATTCGACCATAATCCTATTCGAAGAAAAAGTTGAGCCATTAAAAAGTTTTCTCTCTAAGGAAGGAAACTATTCCTTACAAGATGCCTGTCAATTAAATATGTCTGCTTCACCTGGGTATTTAACACCCCACTCCATTTTTGTATAGTATTAATAGCCTGGGAGTAACATGATACATGATGCTTCCACTTTAATCTAAATTTCCATAACACATTCTTGAACTTTACCTTCTGGTAAAATAGAACCCTTGATCAGAGGTACCAAAGACTTTGTTAACCCATGATTTTTATTTTAGTTGTTCAATGGAATGATGATAAATATAAAGCAAAATGCCGAGTGAACACCAATCACTAAGATAGAAAAATGCCCTAAATAATTTGCTACTAGATATTGTGGAAACCCTCTATTTCTTTTGGAAAATGTTTTATTATTCTTAAGATATAAGAATAATAGTGTGTGTGTATTACACAGTGTGTGTGTATTACCTGAACTGGAGTCACTGGTATCCATGTAAAATGTCTTTTATGTTTAGTTGTTTTTAATAATATTGGATCCACATATATTCTCTATCACATTCCCTATCTCTCCTTCTTTCATAACACACTGCTTAAGAGCCAATAAATGTGATTCAGATCTTTTGATCAAAAGCCTGTGTTCACTCTCACATCCCCAGGTATTTAAGTCAGGCATTGGTTCACCATTATTTAGCACTGGCTGCTGAATCCAAGATCTTGTTCTCAATGAGTCAGATTTAACATGAGGACTCTTAACTTTTCTCTCGATCTATATCAGTTAATTTCCTACATTTTGAGTTCTGGGAGAAAAACCAATCTACCTCAGCCTGCTTCTACATAGGATCAGAGGCTTATTGAACCAAGAATTATACAGTACAATGTAATACAAGTAACCATTAAGGCTAGATTGAACTTCAGTCTGATGAATCCTTATGAAATCCTACCTGAAAGACTATTTCCAAGACGACAGCAGATTTCCAATTTGCACTCTAGACTTCTGTTATCAAATGTTATGCTTATGCTTATGCTATAGAAATGGCGAGTCTGATCTTTTTTCCCATTTTGGAAGGTTTCCTGGCCAATTGGACTAAAAGGAGGATCTGATATAGAAAGAACAAGTTTGCCTTAATAATGAGTGGATTTCTGTTAGATGAAATTGTCACAGAACAAACTCTTCACCACCTGTATAATTTTAATCCAATTTTGGAAAAAAAACTTTTAATAATTACTAATGATTATAGTGATCTTCGGTAAGAAGAAGAAAAAAAATGATCTTAGAAACTGGCAGCTAAAAGCTTTCAGTTAAGCTGTCATGTTTCCAACTAAACATATAAACATTTGAAGACTACAAACAAAACTCCAGAAAGATCACTCTGCAACCATGGCAGAACAAGACAGAGACAAGTACACTAAAACAACTCAAACAAAAAACACTAACAACTAGTCATTCTCTTCCACTGGCTGACTTCACTGATGATCCTTCCTGTGCCCTTGACAAATCTATTCCAACTTTGATTTTCAGGTCTCTTCAATAAAAAATTATTGAGATTACCCAACAACCAAACAACTCACTTGTTGATGTCACCCACCCCAAAATTGACATCTACTTCCCTAAATTCTCTGTGAAATCACCCAGAAAAAGCACAAAGACTGTAAAATATCCCTTCACACTTCCTTGCACTGAAACTGCCATCATTCCTCTGGTCCATGCTCTCATTTATTGCCGAAAGCTAAATAAACAGAAATCTATGTGATCACAAACATGTCTCTAGTCTCTCTGGCTTGTTGACTTCAACACTGGAAATAGAGCAAAAATGGACCATCTAAACCATCTACATAAAGTATACAGTTCAGAGCGTAGACTGAAGTTATAGGCCAAGGTTGTAATTTGATTCCAAGTTGTTCATTAAAAATGGAGTTGGGATAGTAGGAGGTGCTTCAACAGTGTTGATTTAAGTTTCTATGCAGCAAGAGAAATCAGTGGAAATCCTTCCAGTTTTCTCTAATTAACACCAATAATGGTGTCAATTTTGCTATAATGAAAATATTTTCTCACTTTTGCTACGAATCTGAGCGTTGATTTTTTTTTTTTTTTTAATCAGCGTGAAAACATGAAACCACTAGAGCAGCAAGAATGGTAAAGGCTGCTGTTTTTAACTTCCCCCTTCCCTGAATGCCACACCCTATTAATTTAGTTTCATTTTAATCATGTCAGGCAATTCAAGTCAGCAAATGCATATCAAGTGACTCCTGTGTCAGGTGCTATACTAGGAGCTGAAGGGTATTCATGATGAGCAAATACCACTTCATGGCTTCAGAGCTTACAGGTTAATGCGAGGTAAGAGAGGAACTAAATTAAACATGGTTGATTTTGCACATAGATTCAGTGAAATTTTAAACCCTGAGCTAGTTTGGTTTTCAGAGCATATAAGAACTGGCACTTGGCAAAATAATTATATAATTGTAGCTTTCACATTTTTTGCTTAAATGTCATTTTTGTGAAATGAATAACACAATTACACATAATGAAAGGAAATAATTATTAAACGTTGTCAGGTGCTTTATATTTTATATGCCAAGAGCCTAGATTGTTTCTAAAGAGAATAAAGAGAGAAAATCAGTGTTTTGACCATTATCCACAATTCAGGGGTATAATTATAGAAGATTGTAGGGTATTTTATTCTAAGATTCGCCTGAGGACTCTGTTGGCAAAACTGTATTTGAATGTTTTTCCTTCAGCATTAAAACATGACGCTAAAGAAAAAAAAATTTAAAAAGAGTTTGTAGGCTTGGTTTCTTTAGAAAGAAGTCAAAAAATATATTAGCCCTCTCAGTATATTAAGCTTGCATACTAGGAACCCCTGAATGTTAAATCCTCCACAGCAATCTCAGGCTGACATATGCTAAATACAAACTCCTGGGGAGGAGATTTGTCTGGTTCATTCATGGGAAGAAGCAGCACACATTCCAAGATGGAGAATTGTAAAGTGGGTCATACTCACAGGTTAATTTCTGTAAAATGAGTAAACAAAATATACAGTGGATGCATATTGTTCATGTTGTAGAAATACATTTTAACTTTGTCCCTTGCCAAGTCCTTTAGAAAATGGACATTGTAGTTCCAAACTACTACACTACAGGTGAGATTTTCTTCTAATCACCTTTTAATAGAATTGGGATTATCATCTAATACAGCTAGGCATAAATACTTACCAATCTTTGTCAAATGTTTAGTAGGAAACCTGGATCATTACAAACATATCTCTCACAAAAAAAAGTAATTTTCATTTTCTTCCCAAATGACAGTACATTATTAGACTCCATCTCTAAAATGCCTACAAGCAAATTTAATTAGTCAGTTAAATGAAACTGTCAGAAATTTAAGAAACATTTTTGTAGTAAATTATAGCCCTAGGTATTTCTTAATTTGCTTTGTGTAACTTCAACTAGAAAGTGTGTTTATAATACTCTATTTGTTCAGCATGGATGAAGGTCACTTCACATTTACTTTCATCTTCAGATCGCCTGGCCATTTCACAGCTGTTTGAATTTTAATAAGAGGGAATCAGTTTGAAGGATTCAGAGAAAGGAAAAAAGAAAAATAATAATAACATTTGGCATTTATGAGGTTTATAATAATTCTGCTCTTGGATACTATGGAACAAGACTGATGTTTTTGTTTCAAGTCATAAGTTATGGAAATTAATTCTACAGACAAAATTAATAGGTGTAAAATTATGGTAATTACAGTCATGGTAACCAGATATCTTTATGCATTAAAAGCCAGGTCCTGTACTGTGGGTCAAGAATGGTATCACAAAAACGTAGCTCATGATTAAATAAACCTTTTTATGTAGTATATTTAAATGTTGTACTAAAATTGTTCAGAATGCCCCTCTATTAAAGAATGATACTCTCCCTCCAACCAAATAAAAGCCAGAAATAAAATAAATGAAAAGCTAGGAGTCTAGCAAGCAATCATACATGTGATTATAAAGACTAATTCATCTACATGGCTTTCATCACTTCTAATAATTTTTTTGTTTCTTTTTCTTTTTAATACAATTAGAAACCTGAGTATCTTCCATCATTCCCTTTGAAGTTTTAAAATAACAAATATAGAATTCCCTTGAATATTCTCAGTGAGGTACTTTGCATTGACATCAGATATCCTTATGCCTTTTCTCATCCTTTTTAAAGTAAAATCCTTAATTTAAAAATTTGAGATTGAAGAAGAAACTGTGAGAAAACAATATATGTACAAAAGTGCAGCAATGAAAATTAATTATGCCCATAGAGAAAACAGTAGTTGACATAGAACTAAGCACATGAACATCTGAGTTTCAATAGAAATAACGTATGTTTTAGCAGATATGTAACATAAGACATTAGAGTAAAATATAAAATATGATTTTTTCCATTTTCATTTGAACAGGCTGAAATTAAAACTACACATCCCTGACAGAATGGTGAGATCCTTATTTTCTTTCTTTCTTTCTTTCTTTCTTTCTTTCTTTCTTTCTTTCTTTCTTTCTTTCTTCCTTCCTTCCTTCCTTCCTTTCTTCTTCTTCTTCTTCTTCTTCTTCTTCTTCTTCTTCTTCTTCTTCTTCTTCTTCTTCTTCTTCTTCTTCTTCTTGTTTTTCTTTCTTTCTTTCTTTCTTTCTTTCTTTCTTTCTTTCTTTCTTTCTTCTTTCTTTCTTTCTTTCTTTCTTTCTTTCTTTCTTTCTTCCTTCTTTCTTTCTTTCTTTTTTTCTTCTTTCTTTCTTTCTTTCTTTCTTTCTTTCTTTCTTTCTTTCTTTCTTTCTTCTTTCTTCTTTCTTCTTTCTTTTTCTTTCTAAAAAGTTTATGGAGTTTAATAGCAAGCTGTAGTTTCCTACTTTGTGAATGACCTTTCAACCTAGCAGAAAGATGTCAGTTAGAGCATCCCCCCTCTCATTTCTTGTGTTACTCAAACAAAGTGACCCTGACCACTTAAAACTCATTAACAGAAATTCTAGGAAGAAAAAGAAAGAGAAAAAGGAAGAAAAAGAAAGAGAAAAAGAATATCTCTGGATTTCACCTTTAAGACCTGGGTCCAAGAGAAATTAGAAAAAGTAGTCACCCTTGAAAGGCTGTTATTACTACCACTGATAATCTTAGGGATTAATGAACAGGAATTCTGGAATTTGGGAAACAAAGTAGTAAAAGGTAGACCTTACTGTTTGTGCTCTGGACTTTGAGGGATCCAGTTTTGCTTGAGTATAATCTAGAGTCAGAGCAGACCTGTCATCTGTTGAAATGCCAGAAACTAGGCAGAGAAACATCTCTGTAGAAACCATATTCTGGCCATGAAGATAACATTAATAATAATTATTAATGTTATTCTTTATTAAACACACCTGCTAAGTGCTATCAAGTATATTGCATATATAAATTAAGTCTCATATCACTATGTGGTAGACACTATTATTATTCCTATTTTACTGATGGGGAAACTGAGGCATAGGTAAGTTAAAATATTATTAGAAATATTTTAATGATAATAATAAGTTACAGGGCTGAGATACACACTCAGGCATTCTTGATTCACTTTTCTTTTTAAATCCCTATCTTAATTTCCTCATTTTGAAAAACAGATTATCTAATCATATGTTCCTCTTTGTAGCAGATGTATTTCTTTGTTTGCTTTGTTTTGCTTTTGATTCCCTAAGATTTCTAAATTTTTATTTGAATGGCTCATTCTTTCTTAAAACAAACAAACACCACAATTCTACATTTAATTTTGGCAAAGTATAATAAATAAAAAAGAGCATCATATGAAAACTGGTCTGATGTTAGGCAAATTTAAATCATGAGAGTTCATTAAAGTGAAAAATCATGGCAATATACCTGTGATTAACACATTACTAATGCATTAGTAGATAAAGTATGTGGTAATTTGTGATCATAAATAGTCTATCACAAAAAAGAAAAGAAATGGCCCTAAAAATCTAAACATCCACCCACTATAAGTATTCTATCTTCATTGTGGAATTTGAAGAATCAAGATGTGATTTTATTGAGCTGTGTTTTTGCTGGGAAAGCTGGATATCCACATGCAAAAGCATATAATTGTATCTCTGTCTTATGCTATACACAAAAATAAATTAAAATGAATTAAAAACTTAAACAAAAGACCTAAACTATAAAACTTCTTGAAAAAAACATAAGGGAAAACTTCCTGACATTGGTTTTGGCAATGATTTTTTGGATTTGACACCAAAAGCACAGGCAATGAAACCAAAATAGACAAGTGGAATTGCACCAAACTAAAAAGCTTCTTCTGCACAGCAAAGGAAATGATCAATGGAATGAAAAGGCAACTTAGAGGATGGGAGAAAATATTTGCAAATCATCTATCTGATGAGTCTTTATCCAAAAATATAAGGAATTCCTACAAGTCAATAGCCAAACAAACAACCTGATTTTTTAAATGCACAAAGGAATTGAATAGACATTTCTTCAAAGGATACAAACAAATGACCAACTGGTATATGAAAAAAATGCCCAACATCACTAATTTTCAAAGAAATATAAGTCAAAACCACAAAGGAATATGACTTTATACCTGTTAGAATGGCTATTATCAAAAACTCAAAAGATACATGGATGCCTGGGTGGCTCAGAGATTGGGAGTCCGCCTTTGGCTCAGGGTGTATCCCAGAGCCCCAGGATGGAGTCCCCCTTCAGGCTCCCTGCATGGAGCCTGCTTCTCCTCCCTCTTCCTATGTCTTTGTCTCTCTCTGTGTGTCTCTCATGAATAAATAAATAAAATATTTTTTTTAAAAAAGTCAAAAGATATTAAGTGTTGGTGAGGATGTGGAGAAATTGGAATCACTATAAACTGTTGGTGGGTTAATAGAGTGGTGTAGCCATTATGGAAAACAGCATGGAGGTTCCTCAAAAAAATTTAAAAATAGAGCTATTACCATAGCATCCAACAATTCTACTTCTGGGTATTTATCCAAAAGAATTGAAATCAGGATCTCAAAGATATATCTGTGCTCACAATGTATATTATAGCAGTATTCACTATATCCACAATATGTAAGCGATCCAGATGTCTATTGACACATGAATGGATAAAACAAATGTAGTATGTACAATACAATATTATTCAGCCTTAAACAAGAAATCCTGCCATTTTCTATAATATGAATGAACACAGAGGAAATTGTGCTAAGTAAAATAAGCCAGTCACAGAAGGACACACACTGAATGATTCCACTCATATGAGGTATCTAAAATAATCAAATTCATAGGATCAGAGAATAAAATGGTGGTTGCCAAGACTGATGGGGGAAAGATCAAATTAGCTGATCAAAGGATATCAAGTTTCATCTTAGATGTTTGCTGTACAACAAATTTTCTGTGAAACAAATGTGCCTATAGTTTCCAATACAATATTTTTCTTAAAATATGTTAAGAAGATAGATCTTGTCACAGGGATTCTGAACATGCACACACATATATGCACATTCTCAAAACACAAAAGAATGTAGGGAAATTTTTAGAGGTTATGGCTATGTTTAATGCCTTGATTGTGGTGATGGTATCATGGGTGTATGCATATGTCCAAACTCATTATAATTATACACTAAAATGTGCAATTTTTATATATTAATTATACCTCAATAAAGCTTACAAAAAAGAGCAGTCACAATGTATTATTATATTGCACTATTATATTACATTATGTTAGGAGAATATTCTGTTGAATCAAGGCTACTCAATTCATAGATTACAGTGGGCTGGAGTCTTTCACTGTGTTCCACAACACTCTGAGTTTTGGGAAATACTCTATAATATTAGGTAAGATGTGAAACATCTTTGGAAAGATACTTATATGAAGTACTTAACGAATTTAGGGCTGTGCCTCATTTATAGGAAGTGCCTGGATGTCATCTATTGGTATCATTATCAATGACAACACAATTCGGTCCAGTCCCTGCCATTCTCCAGAAACTATACTACATGAGGATATAACCATGAGTAGCAGAGACATGACCTCATGCAGTTTACTGTCTAGAGATGTTTTGTCTAATATGTAGCCCATGGAGCTATTTAAATTTAAGTTACTTAAAATTAAATAAATTTAAGTTTGTTTCCTAATCATATTAGTTATATTTCAAGTATTTAATAGCCACATGTGGCCAGTGGCTACTATGCTGGACAACACAGGTTAGAAAAAATTTCCATCATCATAGAAATTTCCATGAGACAAGGCTGCTCTAGGGATTTCTTCCCTTTGGTTTCCCTGGATGTAACATTCTAAGATCAAAATTTATCATGGTACCAGGTTTGAGGCAAAATTCCTGTATTACAAAGCTTTGAAAAGAACATTCATGGTAAGATGAATTGCTCTAGGAGCCCACGGTACTATAGAAATACCCTACTGAATCCAAAATATGCTTTTCCCTCAGGTTTGATATGATTCAGGGAAAATTCTTGTTCAGAAGATGATGGTATATTTAACAATCAAAAATAGCAATATTTTTCTTCGTGCAGCCATCATGGCCGAAAAACATTAAACTATGACCCAGAATATGATGAAACTGAAAATACTCATGAAAAAGAAATACAAAATGATCATTTGTTAATAAATTTTCTGTGTAGGGCCAACTATGAACCAGGCGCTGAGAGGCAGTGCCTCAATTTCCCTTTGTGGAGATGCCTATTGCCACTGTGAGCCAAGATATTGGCACACTACCCAGAGCTTGCCAAATCATGTAGTTATTGCCACTGTCCATAGTGATACATTCAAGGATGAACATGAGGGAAATTAAATTTAATTCTATAAATATTATTGGAACTTTTGGAAAATAGAAGGAGGATAATGCAAGAGTATAGTTTCCAGAAACCACCACAAACAGAAACACCCTGAGAATAAAGGAAAGAAACAGCAATGAATCTTATATCTACCTCCAGTGTTAGGCAGTACCCTAAACCAGTATAACTCTGTACTTTTCACAGGCTATTTTTTTCTTAAATAAATATTAATTGCATGTCTGTCATCTGAAACCAAAACATCCTGATTTAAAAACTAATATACTGTGAAGCTAGATATACCCTTAGTGGTCATCTAAATGTGCTGTTTTTGTTTTTCCAATTAAGGAATCCCCACTGGACTATAAGGAAACACACACCATTTAGGTTCTTAGAAGTGTTGGCCAAAGCATAAGCACAAATTTCTTTAAAGTATTATGATTTACTTTAATATAGTATGTACATTTTTCATTTCACTCCATGATGTGGCTGTTTGGTATATTTGTTCTTTTTGTAATATGAATAGTTTTTTAGGGGCTTAATAATCAAATAGAAATGGAAATAACATTATATTGAAGTAAAAGGTTTAAATGTGCCAATTTTCCCATTAATCTAATATCACTTGAACAGTGGTTTCAAATGTTTTTAAATGGCTTTGTATTTTTGTAATGGCTTTTCTCTTTACTCTTTCTTTCTTTCTTTCTTTCTTTCTTTCTTTCTTTCTTTCTTTCAATTCTTCCCTTTGCCTAATTAATTACTTTGGGATACTACTCTAATTTTACCCATTTACATTATAAAAATCAGTCCATTTTGGTATATAATATTCAATTAATTAGGAGTCTTTAAAGGTCAATATTTCAGTAATTTCAATCATAAATCATATAATCTTAGCAGAACCACATCTTCAGACAAGTTAGAATTAGCAAACTTTCTTCATCCACTTTTTGTTATATAGATTGGTCAGAATAGCTATTAGGAATATTAATGTAACATTTTTGGTTTACAAAATCTTTATGAAAACTTTTTGGTTCTCTCTCTTTTATCTTGTGTTAGTAAATATTGTTTGATTTCTGTATGTGGTGAAACCATGCAGTCCATAAAATTTCATTAGTTTTCTAGCTAAATACATAGTCTTTAAATTATTTTAAGTAAACTGGATACTCAAAGTATATAACTTCCACAATAAGGAGAAAGTTACTGGTAGCAATAATAATATTTATTATTAACCACGATTAAGACTGTGCCTAAGGAAAATGCATGGGGATTATTTTGCAGATTTGGATGGACTCTACCTCATCCCTAACTCAACAACTGTATGTTCTCTGACACAAACTTAAAAGTCAACATGTAATGATTTAAATGGTAGCCACGCATTTTATGAGTCAGAATACCAGAAGTTGGACCAGAGACCAATGGAAAGGGGTTAACACATATAAATTATGCATCAGTCACATGAACTTATGAATGAAAACCAAGACAAAGAGAGTCAGAGTGGCTGATAGTGTTAGCCTACACTATAATAATATAGTTATTATACATATATGTTATAAAACAAAACATACAATATCTATGTATAACAAGAAGACTATGTCTATAGACCTCAAGTATTAGTACTCCTTTAATGATGCCATCATAATCGTAAAAGGTGGGTTTAGGCATTTTATCAATAATATTTGAATATTATAGACTCAATGTCAACAGCAACCCAATTATGAATATATATGTACACATTAGGTATCTTAGTTCTGTTGCTAGTAAATTTTATTTATTTATGTTACCACTTATTCTGATTCTCATCAAGCCATCTGCTAATTATGTACTTGACTTTCCTCATCACAGTGCATGCAGGAAGAAAATGTGCTGGTTCTATAAATGCAAATATTCTGATTCCCATGGTAGTTCTGTTGTGCATATAAATCTACACATTTTCATACTGCTTTTAGTTATGAGTGTTGGAAACTTCTTAGTTGACCCTCAAAGGAATAATTGAGATTGTGTTTACCCAATCAAGTTTGTGGGCATGAAAAGATGGAGCTAGTATTTGGGCTACACTTAATTTATCAAAGTAAATACCTTTAAACTATACTGGGAAAGTTTCCTGCTAGTGGATCCATAGCTTTGCTGATTTCTATCCACCAAATACTTATATTAAAAATGAAAAAAACCAACTCACTAGATTCAGGAGAGTAAGATAGTTTATTAACATTGGTCAAAAATTTCTTTAATAATTATATAAATTTATGATGCCTAAGAGAACAGTACTCCCTCAGATGTGGCATCAATGTACAGAATGCAAATTAAATACTATTTTTAGTGGTGATGTGAATCTCTCATCTCTGTCCTTCTTGCTGGATGGTGAGTTCCTAGATATAAAGAACTTAAACTGATTTGTTGTATGCTTGCAGCAATTAGCAGATTGCTTGCATACAGTGTTATTTAATATATAAATGGTTAATTCATTAAATCAAATTGAAAGCAAAAAGCACTATGGGTATGTGAATTCAAGCAAAAAACCTAACTTCAAAGGTGAACATTTCTTTCGTGTACTTTGATCCACACTAAAGAACATCTATAATGAATGACCCTGTTTTTAACTTACTAGTATCCTTTTTAAACTACAAGATAGATTTGTTTCAGTGAAGATTATTCTTAATTTCTTTCATGTTATGCCTTCAACACTTTCTTTTCTCCAGGTTTCTAGTCCTGTCTCTTTTCACATAACTTCAAACTGGTAGTGATGGAGGAAGTTAACTAATTAATTCCCTTTAGGCTCAACAATAAACTGAACAACTTCAGTTGATATTGAAAGGTAGACATTTGTTTTGCATTTTTCAGTTCTTCTATGTAAGGTTATCTTGTTTGCTAGGGTACAACTGAAGAATACCTTTTGAAAATTGTTTGGGGTACTGGTAATACAGATCAAGCCAATTGTGCCTTCTGTGATTCCTAATGGATTGTTTTCAAGTTTTTTCTTCTTTTGAAATATCCGTGAAAATCTTTATTCTTCTTAATACTTGTGTTTTAAAAGTTTTTTTTATGCACTTTGATAATTATCTAAAGCCTCTAAACATACATTAGCAATTTTTTAAAAAAATCTGGTTTGAAAAGAAAGCTTTGATTGTGATGCCTTAATGAGGGCACTTAGTAATGCTTTAGCTTTTACTGAAGGCTATTTTCAATGTCCTTGACTTTGAAAATTTCATTAGGTTTTAAGGATGATACAAAGTATTGCATTATTTCTATGCTCTAGTTTTACAAGAGCAATATTTTACTGCATCATTAAAATGTGTGCAACCTTATTCAGGGGCTAAAAATCAACTCTGGATACTAGTGATGTCTCACCAATATAGTCACAACCAATTCACAAAATGCTATTGTGATTTGTTGAGCCCTTTTTATTTTTGGCCTTGTGAGATCATTTTTTTTCTTATAAGGTTTATCTTGTAAGAAAAGTTGATTTAATTTGTATCAATTGAAAATTTATTTTTATTTAAATTTTCTGAATTAATACCTTATTGCATTATATTTGCATTATAGTTTCATATATTTAGAACTGCTTTGGTGAGAGTATTTTGGCATAAATTACATACAAAGCATGCAATGAGGGAAACAGAAGAATTGAAACTTTAGAATATTAAAATTAGATGTAAGTTTATTTATCTGGAAGGAGGTATCTAATGGTCTAATGTGAAGCATACAAAGCTAAAGGCTTGGCTTCTAGTTCAGCTCTTCTTGACTACCTCAGGTTTCCTAGTGAAAGATAAGAGTGGAATTTGTCTGAAGTAATGAAAATGATACAAGTTGAATAGAAACCACTGTCACATTTCCAAATATAAGCAGTCTGCTTTAAATATTTCTTGCATATAGAAAATAGTCTTGAAGCAGAGGTAAGGGATAAAATAAATATAAATAAGTTTTTAAATATTTCCTTCTTGTACTTCCAGGGAAAATCTTGCCCTCTTTCTAGGGAGGTTGCATGCATCTTGTATAAATATTGAAATAATAACACCAAGAAAGTTAGTTAAGCTCATGAATGAACATATATAGATAGATAGTCCTTTCAGAAATACCTATTTTTTTCCATGCTTTGTCACAAATCTATCACACTGGTAAAAAAAAAAAAAAAAAAAAAAGGGCAGCCCCGGTGGTGCAGCGGTTTAGCACCACCTGCAGCCCGGTGCGTGATCCTGGAGACCCGGAATCGAGTCCCGTATCAGGCTCTCTGTATGATGCCTGCTTCTCCCTCTGCCTGTGTCTCTGACTCTCTCTCTGTCTCTATGAATAAATAAATAAAATCTTAAAAAAAAAAACGACTGAAGGCACAAAAAGACTGAAAGCACAAAAATTTTACTCCCAAAAATATTCCTTTCAAGGGCTCATATTTAGCTCCCAAAATAATAGCTTCGAAAATAGTTTCCTTGCTTTAGCTCCTATAATGAAAACCATTTACCACAACATAATAACCAGTTTTCATTGCACAGCCCAAGATTCCCAAGGTCTAATCATATAAAATTTATTGATATTTTTTCAAGACTTCACACGTGGACAAACTTCCAAACTTTTATTTATGCTATAAGTTTTATGTGTAATACTCTACAAATATTTCCTTTCTCATATGGTAAAATCCTAGTCGTTCTTCAAGATATATGTTAAAATGAACTAATTCATATGTAAAGATTGAATCTGTACTCTCCAATTTTCAATTATACAATCTTGAATTTAATTTACACATTTTTATATGCATTCTGATTATTTATGTTAAAAAACATTTAGTAAATTTGGGATACTTCCACAGATTTAATTCAGTCCAGCCAGATGTAAGGAAAGCTTCTGCTAATCGCTCATTTTAAAAACACATAATTTAGAATTTAGCTTGCAACCAAATCAGTAACTGATACTAGGCCTCCCAGATAAAAACAAAACAAAAGAAAGACAACAACAACAAAACACCTCAAAATTGGATGAAATATGTGAAATTTCTGTTTTCAGATACCAAGAACAGGGTATAAGTGTGACTCCTAAGAGAAAAGAAATAAATGAGGTGAGCTCCACAACTGTATATGCTTTCTAACTCAAGATTCTTTCTGGACCTTTGTAGGGGAACCTAAAAATGTATATCAGAGAGCTGAGGATACAGAGACCCAAGATTGGGGCTGCTGTAGTAGCTGACATTTGAAGGAAAAAGTACCAGTAAGAAGAAAGCTGTGAAGATAAAGGAGTGCATAAATCTACATAGTAATACTCTTAAATTCATGGTTAAATACTAAGCTGAACATGCAGAGTGAGAAAACTCTACAAAGTCAGACAAGAAACATCTACTGGGAAAGAATAGTTACCAAGAATTTGTAAGCTGGAAAAGTATAAAAGATCATGTAAGGACAAGAGAAGTTTGAATTCTGACCTTCCAGAGTAGAGAGATCTCTCTCTGACTATACAGATGTATTCAATAGAAATTCAAGAAAACTGATGCCATGGGAAAATGACTAATTTAGCTCTGGAATAAAACCTACTCTCAAATTCTAGCAGTGCTTAAAAACAAGCATCAACAGATCAAGCTTAATTATAAGTAAATTAACTGTCATAGAAAAAATACCTATTAAGAAAACATCAGAAAAAATATCAGATAATCAAGAACTTAGTACTTGTAATGACAAGAATACAATAAAAAATTACTAAATATGTGAAAAAGTCAGAAAATATCATCAGTAACTTGTCACAAAATGAACCTGCAGAAATAAGCTGAGAAATAACAAACAGGAATCCCAAAGAAATAATCCACAAAAACAGAGACTGAATAGGTATTATGATGACAGTAAATTCATATCTTTCAATAGTTACTCTGAACTATTGAATGAATGGGCTAAAAGATCCCATAAAAAGACGTAGAGATAAAAAAGCAAGGCGCATCTATTTGATGTCTGCAAGAGACTCATTTAAATCCTAAGGACACCTCCATCCTGAAAATGAAAAGTTGGTGAATGATTTATCATTCAAATGTTCCTCAAAAGAAAGCTGGGGTAGAAATCCTCATATCAGATAAATTAAAGTTTATCACAAAGACTTTAGTAAGAGATGAAGAGGGACCCTATATCATACTTAAAGGATCTATCCAACAAGAAGACCTAACAATCCTGAATGTTCATGCCCCTAATGTGGGAGCTGCCTAGTATATCAATCAATTAATAACCAAAGTAAAGACATACTTAGATAATAATACGCTAATAGTAGGAGATTTCAACATGGCACTTTCTGCAAATGACAGATATGCTAAGCACAACATCACTAAAGAAACAAGGGCTTTAAATGATGCACTGGACCAGATGGATTTCACAGATATTTACAGAACTTTGCATCCAAACGCAACTGAATACACATTCTTCTCAAGTGCACATAGAACTTTCTCCAGAATAGACCACATACTGGGTCACAAATCAGGTCTCCACCAAAACCAAAAGATTAGGATTGTCCCCTGCATATTTTCAGACCTCAGTGCTTTGAAACTAGAACTCAATCACAAGAAGAAATTTGGAAGAAACTCAAACATGTGGAGGTTAAAGAGCATCCTACTAAAAGATGAATGGGTCTACCAGGAAATTAGAGAAGAATTAAAAAGATTCACGGCAACTAACGAAAATGAAGATACAACTATTCAAAATCTTTGGGATACAGCAAAAGCAGTTCTAAGAGAGAAATACATTGCAATACAAGCCCCCCTCAAAAAACTGGAAAAAAAAAACTCAAATACACAAGCTAACCTTGCACCTAAAGGAACTAGAGAAAGAACAGCAAATAAAGCCTACACCCAACAGAAGAGAGTTAATAAAGAACTGAGCAGAATTCAATGAAATAGAGACCAGAAGAACTGAGGAACAGATCAACAAAACCAGGAGTTGGTTCTTTGAAAGAATTAATAAGATAGATAAACCATTAGCCAGCCTTATTAAAAAGAAAAAAAGAGTCAAATTAATAAAATCATGAATGAAAAAGGAAAGATCACAACCAATACCAAGGAAATACAAAGGATTTTAAAAATGTATGATGAGCAGCTATACGCCAATAAATTAGGCAATCTAGAAGAAATGGACACATTTCTGGAAAAACACAAATTACCAAAACTGGAACAGCAAGAAGTAGAAAACCTGAACAGGCCAATAACCAGGGAAGAAATTGCCCCAGTCATTAAAAAACTCTCAAGATACAAAACTCCAGGGCCAGATGGCTTCCCAGGGGAATTCTATCAAAGAATAAATAATAACTATTCTACTAAAGCTGTTTTGAAGGATAGAAAGGGAGGTAATACTTCCAAACCTATTTTATGAGGCAAGCATCACCTTAATTCCAAAACCAAAGACCCTACCAAAAAGAAGAATTATAGACCAATATCCTTGATGAGCATCAATGCAGAAATTGTGAACTATATACTAGCCAATATTATCCAAAAGTACATTAAGAAGATTATTCACCATGACCAAGTGGGATTTACCCCAAGATGCAAGGTTGGTTCAACACTCGTAAAACAATCAACGTAATATATCACATCAACAAGAGAAAAAAACAAGAATCATATGATCCTCTCAATAGATGAAGAGAAAGCAGTTGGCAAAGTAGAGCATCCATTCCTGATCAAAACTCTTCAGAGTGTAGGGATAGAGGGAACATTCCTCAGCATCTTAAAGTCATCTATGAAAAGGCCACAGCAAATATCATTCTCAATAGGGAAAAACTGAGAGCCTTTCCCTTAAGATCAGGAACACGACAGGAATGTCCACTCTCACCACTGTTATTCAACATAGTATTAGATGTCCTAGCCTCAGACAACAAAAAGAAATTAAAGGCATTCAAAGTGGCAAAGAAGTCAAAGTCATCCTCTTCGCAGATGACATGATACTGTACATAGAAAAACCCAAAAGACTCCACCCCAAGATTTCTAGAACTCATACAGCAATGTGGCAATATGGCAGGATACAAAATCAATGCCCAGAAATCAGTGACATTTCTAACCACTAACAATGAGATTGAAGTAAGAGAAATTAAGGAGTCAATTCCATTTACAATTGCACCCAAAAGCATAAGATAACTTGGAATAAACCTAACGAAAGAGATAAAGGATCTATACCCTAATAACTACAGAACACTTCTGAAAGAAATTGAGGAAGATACAAAAAGATGGAAAAATATTCCATGCTCATGGTTTGGAAGAATTAATATTGTGAAAATGTCTATGCTACCCAGGGCAATTTACACATTCAGTGCAATACCTTTTAAAAATACCATGGACTTTCTTCAGAGAGTTGGAAAAAATAATCTTAAAGTTTGTGTGGAACCAGAAAAGATCTTGAATAGCCAGGGGAATATTGGAAAAGAAAACCAGAGCCAGGGGCATCACAATGCTGGATTTCAAGTTGTACTCTAAAGTTGTCATCATCAAGACAATATGACACAAAAACAGACATATAGATCAATGGAACAGAAGAGAGAACCCAGAAATGGGCCCTCAACTCTATGGTCAACTAATATTCGACAAAGCAGGAAAGATTATCCACTGGAAAAAGGACAGTCTCTTCAATAAATGGTGCTGGGAAAATTGGACAGCCACGTGCAGAAGAATGAAACTAGACCATTCTCTTATACCACACACAAATATAAACTCAAAATGGATGTAAGATCTAAATGTAAGACAAGAATCCAACAAACTCCTCTAGGAAAACACAGGCAACACCCTTTTTGAACTTGGCCACATCAACTTCTTGCAAGATACATCTATGAAGGCAAAGGAAAAAAAAGCAAAAATGAACTATTGGGACTTAATCAAGATAAAAAGCTTCTGCACAGCAAAAGAAACAGTCAACAAAACTGACAACCTACAGAATGGGAGAAGATATTTGCAAATGACATATCAGATAAAGTGCTAATAACCAAGATATATAAAGAACTTATTAAACTCAACAGCAGGGGATCCCTGGGTGGCTCAGCGGTTTAGCGCCTGCCTTTGGCCCAGGGCGCTATCCTGGAGTCCCGGGATCAAGACCCACGTCGGGGCTCCTGGCATGGAGCCTGCATCTCTCTCCTTCTGTGTCTCTGCCTCTCTCTCTCTATGTCTATCATAAATAAATAAATAAATCTTTTAAAAAATTAAAAAAAAAATAAACTCAACAGCAAACAAACAATCCAATCATGAAATGGGCAGAAGACATGAACAGAAATTTCACCAAAGAAGACATACACATAGCCAACAAGCACATGAAAAAGTGTTCTGTATCACTTGCCTTCAGGGAAATACAAATCAAAACCACAATGAGATACCACCTCACACCAGTGAGAATGGGGAAAATTAACAAGACAGGAAACAACAAATGTTGGAGAGGATGTGGAGAAAGGGGAACCCTCTTGCACTGTTGGTGGGAATGTGAACTGGTGCAGCCACTCTGGAAAGCTGTGTGGAGGTTCCTCAAATAGTTAAAAAATAGAGCTACCCTATGACCCAGCAATTGCACTACTGAGGGTTTACCTCAAAGATACTGATGTAGTGAAACAGCAGGACACCTACATCCCAATGCTTATAGCAGCAATGTCCACAATAGCCGAACTGTGGAAGGAGCCTCGGTGTCCATCGAAAGATGAATGGATAAAGAAGATGTGGTCTATATATACAATGGAATATTACTCAGCTGTTAGAAACAATGAATACCCACCATTTGCTTCGATGTGGATGGAACTGAAGGGTATTATGATGAGTGAAGTAAGTCAATTGTAGAAGGAGAATCATTATATGGTTTCACTCATACGGGGAATATAATAAATAGTGAAAGGGATCATAGGGGAAAGGAGAGAAAATGAGTGGGAAAAATCAGAGAGGGTGACAAAACATGAGAGACTCCTAACTCTGGAAAAAACAAGGGGTAGCAGAAGGGGAGGTGGATGGGGGGATGGGGTGACTGGGTGTCGGGCACTGAGGGAGGCACTTGATGGGATGAGCACTGGGTGTTATACTATATGTTGGCAAATTGATCTCCAATAAAAAATATACATCTTAAAAAATTTAAAAAAAGAACAACAAAGACAATGTAATAAGCAGAAAATATTTTTAACACAACCATTAGAATCAAGTGTATTTAAAAATAAAACAGAAACAAAACAAAACAAAAAACCTAAGAACCTAGCCCTGTAGCTAGGAGAGTCCTTAGGGACAATGTGGCATATCTCTTAGTGTGTAGCTGGTCACTGATTGTTAGGAGCCTTTTGTTCTTTTTTGATATGCACCATACAGACATGAATTGTGGGAAATATGGAATGATTCTATAAATACAGAGCAATTAGACATTAAAATAGGAAATATTAGATTTAATAATGATGTGAAGTTAATCTATAATGCAGAAATAGAAATTTTAAAAGTTGTGTAACACCAATTAAAATTACATCAAACAAAAACTGAAAAGAGAAAAATAAATAAATCTACAATTAGAGTTGTCAACACTTCTTATTCTACAGCTGATAAAACAGTTAGTAGGAGAGTACTTGGAAATATTATTAACTAGTGCACCTAATTGAAATCAATAAAACACTATAATCAACAAAAGAAAATACACATTTTTTAAGTTCAAGAAATGGATTATATGTTAGGCCATAAAACAAGATTTAAAACATTTAAAAGAATTAAAATTGTTGACAATACATTCTCTGGCCATTACAGAATTAGTTGTCAATTTATTTTTAAAATATTTTTATTTATTTATTTGAGAGAGAGAGAGAGCAAGCACAAGCAGGGAGAGTGGCAGAGGGATCCGGAGACATAGGCTCTCCACAGCAGGGAGGCAGATGTGGGGTTCAATCTCCACACCTGGAATCATGACCTGAGCTGAAGGCAGATGCTTAACTAACTGAGCCACCCAGGTCCCCCAGTTAGTTGCCAGTTTAAAAGTAGGAACCTGGGGCACCTGGGTAACTCAGTCACTTAAGTGTCCGACTTGGTTTTGGCTCAGTTCACTGTCTCAGGGTGGTTGGATTGAGACCCACATTAGGCTCCATGCTCAGCACAGAATCTGCTTGAAATGGTCTCTCTCCCTCTCCCTCTAGCCATTCCCCTTCTTATGCAACTGCTCCTGCATACTCTCTCTCTGTCTCTAAACAAACAAACCAACCAAAACAAACAAAAAACTTTAAAAGTAGAGACATGAAAAATTCCCAACTACTTGACATTAAATAACATGATTCCAAATGACCAAAAAGAGAAATAAAAAAAAATCAATATTGATGATATGAAAACATAGTATATCAAAAAATACTAGAAAAAGATGATAAAATTAAACCTAAAATAAATACAATGAAAGAAATAATACAGAAATAAATGAATAAAAAAACAAAGCAATAGAGATAATAAAATCATAAGATGTGTCTTTAAAAATATTAAAGTTGATAAACATGTAACAATGTAGATTCAGAAAAGAAAGAAAACAAATGACTAATACAAGGAAATCAAGGGAACAAAATAGAAAAATCATTAATCATTAAACAATATTTAAAACAAAACTAGGTGGAGAGTCCTAATGAGCTCTATACCATATGAGCCAGATGAGAACAAACCACTAAAAACCAAAATCCTACATGGTGTTGATTCTATCTGGGAGGAAGGTATGAACTGGGAAAGTAGCTGAGGTTCTGAGAACATAAGAACTTGAAAATAGTCAGTAGGTATTTCCTAGAGAGTAGGAGTCACCAGTTTGAGAGCAGCAGCTGAAACCTAGTGGCATTCTCCCTTCTCCAATACTGGGAGAGTGCAAGGTACCCCAGGTTGGAAGGACTTGAATAAGCTGGAAGAGTCTACTTTATGTGTAGTCTTGAAACTGATCTCTCAGGGCTTCCTTCTGAGAAGGGAACAACATTAATGATATACTTTTGGGATTAGAGTAAAATTTGGGCAAAATAGAAACAAACAAGTAAAGGAAAAAGGAAATCTAAATGAAAGTTGGGGAAGGGAACTGTTATGACCTGAATTGTGACCCCTCCAAATTCAATGTGTAACTCCTACCCCCTGATATCTCAATATGACTGTATCTGAAGTTATAGAGCCTTTAAAGACGTAGTCAAGGCAAAATGAAGTTGTTTAGGTGTTGCTCTAATACAATCTGACCATTGTCCTCATAACAGATTAGTCACAGAAAATGCAAAGCCCAAGAGACAACCATGTGTCAACACAGCAATAAGACAGACATGCATACCAAGGAATTAGGTCTCAGAAGAACCCAAACCTGCTGACACCTTGGCCTTGTACTTCTAGCCTCCAGAACTTGAAAAAAAAATTGTTTTGTTGCTTAAGCCACCCAATTTGTGGTATTTTGTTATGGCAGCCTTGGCAAAATGATATGGGAACAAAACAAAGAAACTTCAGAAAGCAAGCCACTAGATTGTTTAATCCTATATATAAAAAACAAGAGAATGCTCAGTGATATTATGAGGATTTCCTGACATGTGATTCCAAAATTTCAGGAAAACTAATTTCACATAAAAATTGGCAATAGAAATATATCAGTATCAAGTCATATACACATTATTATAAGAAAAAAAGAGAATAGGTTGCACACTAACTTGCCTACCAATAGTGAAAGCAGACCAGAAATATGTGCCTGAGAAAATGGATGCAATGAAACTATTTTTAAAAAGAGTAAATTAAGATAACAGATGATGCCTTAAGATAAATAGAATATTAAAAATGAGAGGAGAAAAACCTTAAGAAGTAAATACGGAGTCAAATACTTGAGAATAAGTGATAAATACTAAAACTATACAAAGAAAGTGAACACAGGAATTATAGAAATCCTTGAAGAACCAAAGTAAGGAAACAAAACAAATATATTTTAAAAAGTCTGCAACTCAAAAAAATTTTCCTGAAATTAACTTAAGAAAAAATAATATATGTCTTCTGCCCACTTTTAAATTGGATTATTTGGTTTCTGGGTGTTGAATTTTATGTTCCTTATATATTTTGGATGCTAACACTTTATCAGATATGTCATTTGCAAACATCTTCTCCCATTCTGTACATTCCCTTTTAGTTTTGTTGATTGTTTCCTTTTCTGTGAAGAAGCTTCTTATTTTGATGTTATCCCGATAGTTTATTTTTGCCTTTGTTTGTCTTACATCAGAAGACATATCTAGAAAAAAGTTGCTAGGATCAATGTCAAAGAGGTTATTGCCTGTGTTCTCCTCTAGGATTTTTATGGTTTCAAATCTCACGGTTAGTTCTTTAATCCATTTTAATTTTTTTTTCAGGATTTTGTTTATTTGAGAGAGAGAGGGAGAGAGAGAGCACAAAGGTGGAGGAAGAGGGAGAAGCAGACTCCCCGCTGAGGAGAGAACCTAATACATGGCTTGATCCAAGGACCCTGAGTTCATGACCCAAACCGAAGGCAGACGCTTAACCAACTGAACCACCAGGTGCCCCTGAATTTATTTTTTTTTGTATGATGTAAGAAAGTTGTTCAGTTTTTTTTCTTCTACATATTGCTGTTCAGTTTTCCAAACATCATTTGTTGAAGAGACTGTCCTTTTGTCATTGGTAATTCTTTCCTGCTTTGTTGAAGGTTAATTGACAATATAGTTATGTGTCTGGGTTCCCCATTCTGTTCCATTGATCTATGTGTCTGTTTTTGGTGCCAGTATCATACTATTTAGATTACAACAGATTTGTAACATAACTTGAAGATCAGAATTGTGATGCCTCCAGCTTTGCTTTTCTTTCATAAAATTGCTTGGCTAGTCAGGGTCTTTTGTGGTTCCATACAAATTTTAAGAGTGTCTGCTCTAGTTCTTTGAAAAATGCTGGTGGTATTTTGACTGGGATTGTATTTATGCGTAGATTGCTCCATGTAGTGTAGACTTTTACAATATTTGTTCTGCCAATCCATGAGTATGGAATGTCTTTCCATTTCTTTGTATCATCTGCAATTTCTTTCGTCAGTTTTATAGTTTCCAGAGTACAGATCTTTCACCTCTTTGATTAGGTTTATTCCTAGGTATTTTATTATTTTTGATACAATTGTGAATTATTTTCTTAATTTCTCTTTCTGCTGCTTCATTATTGGCAGATAAAAATACAATAAATTACTGTAGGTTGATTTTGTATCCTATGATTTCACTGAATTTGTGGAACAATTCTAGCAGTTTTTTTGGTGGAGTCTTTTGGGTTTTCTACATAGAATACCTGCAAATAGTGAAAATTTGAGGTCTTCCTTGACAATATGGATGCCTTTTGTTTCTTTTTGCTGTTTGTTTGCTGTGGCTAGGACTTCTAATACTATTTTAAATAAAAGTGGTTAAAGTGGACATCCTTGTGTTGTTCTTGACCTTTGGAGAAAAGCTCTCAGTTTTTCTCCATTAAAGACGATGTTAGCTATGGGCTTTTCAATATGACCTTCATTAGGTTGAGATGTGTTCCCTCTAACTCTACTTTGTTGAGTGATTTTTATCATCAATGGATGTTATATTTTGTCAAATGCTTTCTTGCATCTATTGGATATTCATATGGTTCTTATCATTCCTCTTATTGATGTGATATATCATCACACAGGTTGATTTGTGAATATTGAACCACTCTTGCAATCCAGGAATAAATCCCACTTGATTGTGGTGAATGATTTTTTAAAATGTTTATTTAATTTGGCTTGCTAGTATTTTGTTGAGGATTTTTGCATATGCTCATGAGGGATATTGGCCTGTAGTTCTCTATTTTAGTGGTAACTTTATCTGTTGTTTTTTTTTAAAGATTTTATCTATTTATTCATGAGAGACACAAAGAGAGAGAGAGGCAGAGACATAGACAGAGGGAGAAGCAGGCTCCCTGCAAGGAGCCTGATGCGGGACTCGATCCTGGACCCCAGGATCATGTCCTAAGTGGAAGGCAGATGCTCAACCAGTGAGCCACCCAGGCATCCCCCTTTATCTTGTTTTGGTATCAGGTAATGCTGTCCTCATAGAATGAGTTTGAAAATTTTCCTTCCTTTTCTATTTTTTGGAATAGTTTGAGAAGAATAGGTATTAGCTCTAATTAGCTCAAATATTTGGTACAATTCAAATGTGAAGCCATCTAGTCCTGGACCTTTGTATATTGGGAGTTTTTTGATTGCTGATTACACTTCATTGTTGGTTATCAATCTGTTCAAGTTTTCTATTTCTTCCTGTTTTAGCTTCAGTAGTTTGTGTCTTTCTAGGAATTTATCTATTTTTTTCTGGGTTCTCCAATTTGTTGTCATATAGTTTTGCATATTTTCTTACAATTGTTTGTGTTTCTGTGGTGTTGGTTGTTGTTTCTCCTCTTTAACTTGTGATTTGGTTCATTTGAATCCTCTCTCTCTCTCTCTCTCTTTCTTCCTTTTTGATGTCTGAATAGAGATTTATTAATTTTGTGGATTTTTTCGAAGAACCAGCTCTTGATTTCATTGATATGTGTTATTATTTTTTTAGTTTCTACATCATTTAATTATGTTCTAATCTTTATTATATTCTTCTTTCCACTGGTTTGAGGTTTTGTTTGTTTTTCTCTTCCTAACCATTTTAGGTTCAAGGTTTATAAAATATAATTCTTAAAAAAATTAGTTGTGTAAATATCATTATGCCCATTTTTCAGATGAAAAAAATGAAGGTAGAAAGACCGTTAAAGCAGTCTTTAAAGGCATAAACTCTAGAATATGGCTACCTGGATTGGAATCTGAGCTCCTCTTATAACAAATTATATATGCTAGCTTTGTAATTAACAAAAACATTTAAAATGATAATCATATGTTACACCTATGTGATTGAGTTGATGTGAGCATCAAATAAGATATTATAACTAAAATATTTTCAAAGCGAAAATAGCCTGCGAAAAGGTTAAACAGACAAGGAAACTTGATTTCAAGTCACTTCATGAGGGAAGAGACACCACAAAGGCAGCCTGAATTCAACTTTGCTTAAACAAAAGGTGGATGTGTTTTCAAGTACCTAGGTGAGGGAAGATGTTAAGCTATCCGTATTTGCTAATTGGCCTTACTAAAAAGAGAAATTTTTAAAAATAACTTTTCTTGTATTTTCATAGCAGGAGATAGCTTTACAGTTTGGAACAAAACACCCATCCAAATTAGACTCTTATCTTTTCACAGAGCCTGGAAGATAGGGACATTGTCTTCTTTGATTATTACATTTCAAAAGGAATGAATCTCCTCTAATTCCACAAGGAAGAATCTTGGGTTATACAACTAGAAGAGGCTTTTATTAAGAAAAATACCTGTTGGAACTAATTAACAAATTAACTAAAGTTGTAGGATAATTAACATACAGAAATCAGTTGCATTCCTATACACTAACAATTAATATCTGAAAAAAGAATAAGCTATCCCATTCATAATAGCATCAAAAAACACACAAAAAATACCTAAGAATAAATATAACTAAGGAAATTAAAGATCTGATCTGTACAATGAAAACTACAAAAACTTGATAAATGAAATAGATGAAGATACAATTTGAAAGATATTTCATGTTCATTGGTCTGAAGATTGAATTATTAAAATGTTCATACTACCCAAATCCATCTATAGATCCAACATAATCCTTATCAAAATTCCGATGGTATTTTTCACAATAGAAAATATATATATTACATATATGTATATATTTATATATCTCTATGTATACCTACATATATATATCTAAAATTTGTATGGAACCACAAAAGACTCCAAATGGCCAAAGCATCCTAAGGAAAAACATTTCCTGATTTCAAAATATACTACAAAGCTATGGTAATTAAAACAGCATGGTACTAGTATTAAAATAGATACATGAATTAATGGGACAGAAAAGAGAGACCAGAAGTCAGCCCCTGCATATATGATCAAGTAATATTTGACAAGAAAGTCCAGAACACTTAATGAGTAAAAGAGTATCTTCAACAAATTCTGTGGGTAAACTGATAGGCAAACTCCAAAGAATGAAATCAGACCCCATGTTACATCACTCAAAAAAATAACTCAAGATAGGGGGCTCAGGGGTTGGGCATCTGCCTTCCCCTCAAGGAGTGATCCAGGGTCCTGGGATTGAGTCCCACATCGGGCTCCCTGAGAGGAGTCTGCTTCTCCCTCTGCCTATGTCTCTGCCTTCTCTCTGTGTCTCTCATGAATAAATAAATAAAACCTTAAAAAAAAAAAAAAACTCAAAATGGAGACCTGCTACCATAAAACTCCTAGAGGAAAACATAGGGAAGAAGCTCCTCAACATTGGTCCTGGCAATGATTTTTTTGGATATGACACCCAAAGCAAAGCATGTGAACAAAAATCAAGTAGAATTATGTTAAATTCAAGACCTTCTGCACAACAAAAGAAATAATCAGCAAAATGAAAAGGCAACCTATGAAATATGAGAAAATATTTGCAAATCATAAATTAGATAATACCCAATGCATACAAAGAACTCAGAATTCAATAGCAAAAAAGAAAAAAATAAGCAAGCTGATTAAAAAAAGGGTAGAGGAATTGTATAGACATTTCCCAAAGAAGACATACTGAGGGCCAACAGATGCATGAGAAGATATGCAACATCACTAACCATCAGGGAACTGCAAATCAAAACCTCAATGTCAGCATGGCCATTTTCAAATAGATTAGAAATAACAAGTGTTGATAAGAATGTGAAAAAAGAAAACCACGGTCTACTGTTGGGGGGAATGTAAACTGGTGCAACCACTATGGGAAACAGTATAGAGTTTCCTCAGAAAACTGCAATATCCACTTTATTATGGTGGTCTAGAAATGAACCCACAGTATCTCTGAGTTATGCCTGTGAAAATGTTCACAAGTTCCACAGTCAAGGGGAGGCAATTTTAGTATATACAATATAAGACAAAATTTTGAGAAGCATCTTAGAATTAATTTTGCCTTCTACACATGTTGAATATACCCTTTCACACACTGTGTTTTCTTCTTTTTTATTTTTAATGAGGCTGGGAGGGCAAGGGGAAGGGGGAAGATGTGGCAGATGGGGACAGAGATCAGAGTTGCCCATTGGGCAGCTGGGATTTTGTCCTAATGTGGGGAAGCCTCCATAGGATTTTTTCTTTTTACTTTTGACTCACTTCATTTATGTCTCATACCCTCTACCCATTGCCTGTGGCAACCACCAAACGGTTCTTTGTATCTATTAACTGTTTGGTTGTGTTTTTTTAGATACTGTATATGAGAGAGACCATATAATAAATGTCTTTCTCTGACTTATTTCACTGAGCATAATGTCTTTGAAGTCTATCCATGTTATCACAAATGGAAAGATTTCATCCTCTTTTATGACTTATTATGACTTATATAATATATTATATATATATATGATATATAATTTCTTTCCATCCATATATGGGCACTTAGGTTTTTCATATCTTGGCTATTACAAATAGTGCTGCAATGAACATAGGGGATGCATATGTTTTTTCAAGTTAGTGCAGCATTATTTGCAGTAAAGTAAGTCAAATGAATTTTTCAGTTTCCCAGTGCATATAAAAGTAATGTCTACACCATCATTTATTGAGTGTTCAATAGCATTATGTCCAAAAAATGTAAATATCTTAATTAAAAAACACTTTATTACTAAAAAATACTACTTACTCATCATCTGGGCTTTCAACCAGCCATAATCACTGATTACAGACCACACTTGTAGCAAATAGAATAATGGAAAAGTTTGAAATAATTTGAGAATTATCAAATGTGATACAGAGACAGGAAGTGAGCAAATGCTGTTGGAAAAATGGTGCTAATTGATTTGTTCAATGCAGATAGCCAAAAACTTCAATTTGTAAAAACAAAACAAAACACAGTATTTATGAAGTGCAGTAAAACAAAGTGCAATAAAATGATGTATGCTTGCATATTACATGACAAAAGAGGAATAGTTTTGTAAATTGAATCAAGATCCCTATCAGTTACTTTAATCAACAGGGAGAGGTTTTCCTGGTGAGCCTGATCTAATCATATAATCTCTCTAAAAGAGGGTCCAGGCTTTCCCTGAATTTAGAGACATGAGAAGGCAGATGGTCTCTCTTTGCTGTTTCTAAAAGAAGCAAGGTGCTATGAATCTGCAGTCTATTGGTAATGATTTTTGCCAACAATTTGATAGAATTTAGACTTGGATGCTTCTCTAGTCAGGCTTCCAGATTCAAATGCAATCTGGCTAACATGTTGATTTCATCCTTGTGGGAATCCAGAGAACCCAGCTAAACCATGCCTACATCTCTGACCTACAGAAGCTGTAACCTAGTAAACTGGTGTTGTCTCCAGTCACTAGGACTAGTAATCTGTTACACAACAGTAGAAAATAAACACAACAAGCAACTTCTTACTAATGTAAGTCAGTTGTGCATATGTGGAGAAACATTGCCAGCTAAATTCAAAATTGACTTCCAAAACTTTTTAGGTAATTTATACATGCACAGTTAATATTTGGTATTCCTATTTTACTTAACTTTAACCTTTTTGGTTGCATAACTTTTGTTATATTTAAGCTCATATAAAGAGTAATGGTTGGGGGAAAGAAAACAAAATAGGCTGTGTACAGTCAATACTTGGACATTTCAGCAATCTGTGCCTAGAGAGATCATACACTTTTTGTTGACCATTATCTAAACAATAACATTGCCATGTGATAAGAACTACATCAGGGGTGCCTGGGAGGCTTAAATCAGTTAAGGGTCTGCCTTCAGCTCAGGTCATGATCCCAGAGTCCTGAGATCGAGTACCACATCAGGCTCCCTGCTCAGTGGGAAGTCTGCTTCTCCCTGCACCTCTACCCACCATCCCATCTTGTGCTTTCTCTATCTCAGATAAATAAATAAAATCTTAAAAAAAAAAAAAAAACACTACCTCAGAATATAGACACAAGATTCCCTAATATCCTCCCAAAGCATTATGGAATATTATTTAGACATTACTAAAATTTCATATGTGATTGTCACATTTCTGTTTAATGGTGCATATGTGATAATGTATATAATTAATTACACAATTTAAAAATAGTCCCTATGTGTTACAATGCCTTCATAACAATTTTGAAAATATTTCTGAATCCTTGCTAATTTTTCATCATAAAATTTGATTTAGTTATGTACTTTTGATTTAGTTATGTACTTTAAGTGTTATGTACTTTTTTAATTATCTAAAAAATTAAAAAATTATGTATGCAGAATTATGGGTATAAATTTTCAGAAATTAGGAATATAATCTACAAATAAAAATTTTGTTCCTAAATATCGACTTGATACTGATACACAGGTATAAGCCACGGCTTGGCATTGTAACTTCCGTTTGTTTGTTTGTTTTTCTTTCTATGCTAGATAACTTGTAAATATATTTAAAGTCAAAATTTTCATTTTCATTCTTTCCCATATATCTAGCTAGTAGGTCTTATAAATTAAATGAGGAAACATTATTTACAGAAAAGAATCCAAACTAATCTGAACCTTTCCATGTGGTTACAGAGGAAGTTTTAGGGCAGCAAAAGTCCCGCACCATTTCCTGAACACGACTGCCTAATTTATTGGTTCACCTCCTGTATTAATTACCTCTTTTTTCATTTATGCCAGGATTGTATTGATCTAATCTTCGATTCTGTCTCAGGGGCTCCTGAACTCATTCTTGATTCTGTCAAGCCATCTTCAATCTGTATAATTGGTCCCTGTGTGGTTGTAGGTGGATAAACCCACTGCAGGAAGTTCCAGGTATTTTTCACCCTTCTTCAGGGACTTGTAGTCATGTAAGCCTTTCTTACATTCTGTCGTTTTCATGCTGCATAAGATAAATAATATTTTTTCAGGTCAATTTTGAAAAGAAACACTTACTTTATTATTGAAGCAAATGAAAATATATTCACCTGCATTACTCTTGTTACTTTACAGAGAGAGCAAAAGACTAAGAAGGAGAGAATTATATACGACTACTAACAGTTGAAATCTATATAGAATATAACTGGTAAATTATGTAGCTCACTACAATTACTAGAAGTTAAATCAATATGATTTTATAACATAGTCATGTGGTTAATGTTTATTTGACAAACTACGTTAAAATCTGACTCTTGCTCTTGATTCCAAATGACTAATATTTAGATTAATTTCTGTTACTGAGAATATCTGAACTCCATAGACCAGTTCATCTACTTATATAAGGAGCAATTAAACTTGAGAGTCAGAATAAAGGCATACTTTGTGTTTTGAAATTCAGATAATCATTTTAGTCACAAAAATATCAATTGGTCAAATAACATTTTCGGGCTAATAATCAGCAATGGTCCTCGAAAAAGAATTGTGTTGCTTCTGCTGCTGTTGCTGTATCTTACCAAAGTTCTCTGTTTGCCCCTGAACCCCAGAGCCAAAAATCACATAATAAGGTACGATAAATTTGAACATACATTGTTAGAACCCTCAGGGGAAAGAAAAACAACAAATTGTCAATAAGGAGATAGTTCAAATGTCAACCAACTCTAAAGAAGCAGGTTTCTTGGGAGAATTTTACCTTAGCTTCAATGTACCTTACCTTATGGTAGGAGAAAAAAAAAATTAAACACTCATTTTATTCATAAGGATTCACATTCAAAACTCTCATCCTTTGACTGCAGTAAATTCTGTCTTGAGGCATACACTTAGCAGATATATGATGGATCCCAGTAAGCTCAGAATATTTTAAAATCTAATTTCTTGAGAAGAGTAAAACATTGTACATATTATATATACATGCTCAGATAATGCACAGGTACCATCCAGAGCTTGACATAATGGCTTCTCTTTTTATTCCAAGCACTAATCACTTCCAAATATATTTAGAGACACAATGTCAATTTTCATCCTCTTGATTACATTTAACTAGAAGATCACTTTGTAAAGTGAATAAAGAAATAGCTTATTAATGCAAGCCTAAAGATGTTCATTCTACTTAGAAGTGACCTATTCTGTTCTTAGTGAAGCTGAAGACTTAGGTATGGAAACTTCCCACAAATTTTATTCTCAGAATTATTTTTAATACAAAGCCCAAGAAGCTTATTGAGACCTTTTGCTGACTTGAATACTCTCCATTCGAGACCTTCAGGGACTAGCTAGGTTTAACCTTGGTGACAATAGTACTGATCTGTGTGGGAATGTACATTCATGTGTTTGTGTGGTGTGGAAAGATGTGTATAAATTATTGTGGTTTGGTTCTGCTTGATAGGCAGTGAGCAGGCTGTAAGCCATTCATTCTCTTTTCAGTTTCTTTCTTGTATAACACACCCCCACCCCTCGAAAAGTTGTTGGCTTTTTAACATGTCTTTCTGAAAAAAAGTACTTTTATAACACAATTATTTTTGAGCTTTGAAAAGTTGTTAAAATGATGTTATAAATCAATTAATAATATCTTAATAGAAGATTGTTGATATTCCTATTACTTAAAAATACCTAATTACTCAATAACTTTTTTTAAAGATTTTATTTATTTATTCATGAGAGACACAGAGAAAGAGAGGCAGAGACACAGGCAGAGGGAGAAGCAGGCGCCATGTAGGGAGCCCAATGTGGGACTCAATCCCAGGGCTCCAGAATCACACCCTATACCAAAGGCAGGTGCTCAATCGCTGAGCCATGCAGGCGTCCCTAATTAGTCAATAACTTATTGAGTTTGTTATGTTTTATAAAGTGAAATGGTCACTGTCTATAGAGTATAACCAAATAAGGATACATTCACTACAGCAGTTTGTCTCAGATGGCAGATACACTCTAAGGAAAAGAACAAGATTTACAGTGAGCCAAATTTGGATTGCATCAATGTTCCCACAAACATTAACTACATAGCTTTGGGCAAAATATTTAATTCTGTGATCTTCAGTGTTTTCTTTTGAGAATTTGGCATAATAGTAATAGGATCACATTAATCCTTACCATAAAGTGTTTTAAGCATAGCAGGTAAATGGATGCTATTCCTTTGCATTTGAATCTGCAAATGTATTGCCTGTTTCCTCTTTTAATATTTATTTGCATTGATAGTACTTAGGTAAATATGATTGAATAAACTATGTAATTGTCATATGTTGATATAGCCTCCTGGAAAAAAAAAAAGGAAAAGTATTCTCAAAATATCAACTCCCTTCTAGGAAAAAAGAGCATCAAAATATAGTAGGGAAATCTTCCAGCAATGTTCTTTATAGTACAATTTTTATATTTTCAAATTGCTAACCAAATTAAATCAAATTCTTTCAGAGTACAAGTGTGAAATTTTTGTAGGCACTTATGTTTACTTAGGTTACTTCAATTAGCATTCTTATTTGTAAAATGTGTGTGCTGAAGGCATCTTCTCTGATTTTATGTATAAGAAATTATTATATTAATTAAATTGTTTCAACACCAAATTTGTAAAGATGATAATTTACATCAACTGATTATTCTAAGTCAGAGAAAATCTCACCCGTTCCTCTCTAGTTTAACCCCCTGCAGTTATTTCATCTGAACTCCAAAAGTCCTTAAGTACTAAATTTATTCATAATTGGTTTGAAATTGTTTAACAATTGATACTGAACAAGAAGACCTTAACCATTTCCTCTGCTTAAGAAACCTTATATTCCTGCTTCTTGCCTCCAGCTCCCTACTTCCCTCTCACACTGATCCTTAAGGAACCTGGATGGCTTAACCACAGAAGTTCCTCTTCCTCCCCTTTCCTAGTACATTTACTTTTAAGGAAACGGCAAGCTAAATCTTTCTAAGAGCTTTTTCCAGTTTTACCACCTAGACCTGTCTTTCTCAAGGACGCAGGATCAATTTCTTTGAAAAGAAATCAAAGATAAAGACTGGGAGACAGTCTGTGTGGAAGGATGAGTTCCTTGCTTCAAGCTCTACACATTTTCCTGTCATGAAGGAATGAAAAAATTTACTTTTTCTTTGGCTCTGGCCAGTTGGGAAACACAGAAGGCCTATATTGTGAATCTTGATTGTTCTCCACTTATGTAGAGATGTGGTACTTAAAAATGAATCCCCTTTCCTTGTCAATCTTGGGCATAGCTGAGCAGACAGGCTGGGCTATCTTAGAACATAATTTGTACAAAAAATTATACAGACAGTAATAGAGATAACACAATCAAAAGACATTAACTGTCATTTAATGCAAATTTATATTTGATGCATATACTACTCAACAAAATTTAATTTTCAAGTATTTGAGGCTTTCCTGTGACATTGTTTTCTTGATAAAAACTTTTATCTAATTGTCATTTATTTAATTTTATTTTTTCCAGCTTTATTGAAACATAGTTGGCATGTAACATTTCATATGTTTAATGTGCACAAAATGTTGATTTGGTACATTTATAAATTGCAAAATTATTAATACGATCTCTATTAGTTCACACTTCCATCCTGTTAAGTAACTATCATTTCTTTTGGGGGGTGAAAACATTTAAGATGTACTCTCAGCAAATTTCAGGTATATAATAAGGTATTATTAATTATAAACACCATGCTATACATTAAGTCCCCAGAATTTATTAATCTTATATGAAGTTTGTACACTTTGATCATTATCTCCTCATTTCCTCAACCCCCTGAAGTTTTCTAATTTAACTCTGACATAGAACATATTTTATAATTTTAAATCCATTTACATTATATTAAGACTTGTTTTATGACCCTGCATGTGGTCTGTCCTATTGACTGTAGCATGCACAATTGAAAATAATGTACATTCTGCAGTTCTAGGTTATAGTGTTCTATAAATGTCATTTAGATTCAGCTCATTGATTCAGAGCTTCTATGCCTTTACTGATATTTTTATCTAGGTGCTATATCAACTACCAAGACAGAGATCTTAACTTATAAGGTATTTGTGGAATCTATCTCTCCCTTAATGCTTTCAGTTTTCATCATGAGTTTTTAGGCACTGGCATTAGATGTGTATGCATTTATAATTTTCATATCTTCCAGATGAATTGTTTATTTAATCATTACATGAGATCCTTTTCCCCCTCTGGCAATCAGATTTATCATGAAGTCAACTATAATTAAATCGTTAGCTTAGTTTTTGTGTATGTGTGTTTCTTGTTTTCATGGTGTATATTTGTCCATTCACTTGTTTTCAGCCTGTGTCTTATTAAAATATTTCTTCTAAAAGCAGCATATGGTAGGGGATGATTTTTATACATGCCATCAATATACTATTTTAGCTGGAATGCTCAGGGCAAATTCTTTTAGTTTCTTCCCTCATCTGAGAATGCTTTATTCTTGAAGAATATTTTTATAGGTTATTTTTCTCTACCTCAATTATTTCCCCTTTTGTTCTAGCACTCCAGGTATTTGATAGGTCTTTGGACAATACTTTACTCCAGCTCCCTGCTACTGAGTTTATTTTATAATAATTTAAATAAGTTCTTATTTGCAATTGTTTTTTTACTCTTCAGATTATATAATGTATGTGGACTATCTTCAAGTTTGCTGTACATTGTTTTGATATCTATCTATATTCTGCTATTGAACACCAAACATTCTATACATATTCTTTTTTTTTTCTAAGATTTTATTCATCCATTCATGAGAGACATACAGAGAGAGAGAGAGGCACAGAGACATAGGCAGAGAGAGAAGCAGGCTCCATGCAGGCAGCCCAACATGGGTCTCAATCCCGTGTCTCCAGGATCATGTCCTGGGCCGAAGGCAGAGCTAAACCGCTGAGCTACCTGGGCTGCCCTACATATTCTTATTGATAGATACTTTTTAAATTTCAGAAATTATAATTTTCAGTTATAAATGTTCCTTCTGGTTCCTTTTTATTTATCTACTATACTGAGTAATCCAATAGTTTCAAGTGTATCTTTCTTTGCTTTATGTAGCTGAATATAATAACTAATTTAAAATACTTATTTGATAATTTCCATATTTGGGTCATCTGTCTTCGTAATTTTGAGCTGCTATAACATAGAGTCATCAACTGGGCTATTTAAACAAACATTTATTTCTCACAGTTCTGAAGGATGAAAATTCCAAGATTCAGGTGCCAGTATATTTGGTGTCCGGTGAGAGTCCACTTCCTGGTTTATGGAAACCCATCTTCTGTGCTCTCATGGTGGAGAGAGAGAGAGAAGAAACAAGTTCCTTATGACTCTTTTTAAGGACACTAATCTCATTAATGAAGATGACACCTTTGTAACCTCATCTAATTCTAATTACCTTTAAAAGACCCCATCTTTTTTTTTTAAGATTTTATTTATTTATTCATGAGAGACTCACATAGAGAGAGAGAGAGAAAGAGAGAGAGAGGCAGAGACACAGGCAGAGGGAGAAGCAGGCTCCATGCACTGGGAGCCCGACGTGGGACTGGATCCTGGGTTCCCAGGATCATGCACTGGGCTGAAGGCTGTGCTAAACCACCGAGCCACCCAGGCTTCCCTGTACATTGTTTTTTAATGGCTTTGCTACATTTTTACCAAACTGTTTTTCTGATCATGTATGAGTCAGAGGCTAATCTGAACAGTGCTTCAAGTCTCAATTCAGCTATTAGTGTTTTTGCTATGCTGACTTGGGTTTTTTCCACCTGCATGTAATTCAGGAGTGAATAAAGTGCTATAATCATCTTTGTGTAGGTTTTTTAAATGTCTTTTTTAAAAAAATATATTGTATTTATTTATTAGTGAGAGAGAGAGAGAGAGAGAGAGAGAGAAAGGCAGAGACATAGGCAGAGGGGAAGAAGGCTCCATGCAAGGAGCCTGATGTGGGACTTGATTCTGCAACCCAGATCATGCCCTGAGCCAAAGGCAGATACTCAACCACTAATATACCCAGGAGTTCCCTTTGTGTAGGTTTTTCTGTGGGGGTACATTTTAAACACATTTGAGTAAATACCAAGGAGTATGATTATTGGATCATGTAGAAACAAGACTTTCAGTTTTCTAAGAAACTGTCAAACTATCCTCCAAAGTGGCTGTACCATTTTGCATTCCCACCAGCAAATATAATGGAAGTTCCTGTTGCTCCACGTCCTTACCAGCATTTGGTATTGTCAGTGCTTTGGATTTTGATAATTCTAATAGTTGTGTAGTGGTATCTCATGGTTCTTTTAATTTTCACTTCCTCAATGGCATATGATGAACATCTTTTCATATGCTTATTTGCCATTCATCTGTCTTCCTTGGTAAGATGTCTGTTCAGGACTTTTGCCCATTTTTTAATTGGATTGGTCATTTTCTGATTCTTGAGTCTACCTCTTTTTTATAATTATTTTTTTTTCTGAATCCATTCCCATTCCCCTTAAAAACAGAAAATAACCTTACATTTTGCAATTATTTCAGAAAAAAAAATCTTATTAATGCACTGAGATTAGGAGCATAAGTGTTGAAAACCAGAAGAAAAATAGAGTCTTCAAATCATCATAAGTATCAAACCACTCTATTCATGCAATTTTGAAGTCATTGCAAAATAACATTTCAATTAAGATGTGCTGCAAGCCCTAGAATATTCATTGTTTTAAAAGAGACAAAGCAAACATAATGAATTGTTTTAATAATTGAAATTTATTTCCTTTTTTATCCCCCCATTTTGCCCAAATAGATTTTCTTTTTCTATTTTTCAGTTTTATTTAATTTTTTATAGTTTTTCTTTTGATTCCAATTAGTTAACATACAGTGTTAAATTGGTTTTAGGTGTACAATATAGTGATTCAATTCCACACATCTCCTGGTGCTCATTATAACAAGTGCATGACTTAGTCTCCATCACCTACTTAACCCAACTTCCCACTCCCCTCTGATAACCATCAGTTTGTTCTCTATAATTTTTAAAAAGATTTTATTTATTTATTTGAGAGAGAAAGAGAGAGAGAGAGAATGAGCAGGCTGGGGTGAGGAGTAGAGGGAGAGGGAGAAGCAGGCTCCCTGCTGAGCAGGCAGCCTGCTGTAGGGCTCAATCCTAGGACCCTGAGATCATGGCCTGAGCCAAAGGCAGACACTTAACCAACTGAGCCACCCAGGCTTTCCTGTTCTTTATAACTAAGAGACTGTTTCTTGGTTTTTATCTCTCTTTCTCCTTTTACTCATTTGTTTTATTTCTTTAATTCCACATATGAATGAATTCATATGCTATTTGTCTCTCTTACTGATTATTACCCTTAGCATTATGCTCTCTAGCTCCATCCACGTTATTTTAAATGGAGAGATTTAATGATTTTTTATGACTGAATAATATTCTATTACACAAATGCACACAAACACAACCCACAACTTCTTTACCCATTCATCAATCAATGGACAACTTGGGCTGCTTCCATATCTTGGCTAGTGTAAATAATGCTGCTATAAACATAGTGGTGCATGTATCCCTTTGAATTAGTGTTTTTGTGTTCTTTTGGCAAATACTCAGTAGTGTGATTGTTGGATCATAGGGTAGTTATATTTGTAACTTCTTGAGGAACTTCCAAGTGTTTCCCAGAGTGGTTGTACCAGTTTGCATTTCCACTAATAGTGTATGAGTGTTCCTTTTTCTCCATATCCTCGTGTGTTTTTTATTTTGCTATTCTGACAAGTGTGAGGTGATATCTCATTGTTGTTTTGATTTGCATTTTCCTGAAGGTGATGAACATCTTTTCATATGTCATTGGCCATCCAGATGTCCTCTATACTCTGAAAACTATAGAACACTGTTAAAACAACACAAAGAAATGGAAAGATATTCCATGCTCATGGGTAGGAAGAACACATATTATTAAAATGACTGTACTGCCCAAAGCAATCTAGACACAAATGCAATACTTATCAAAATACCAACACCACTTTTTATAGAGCTAGAACAATCCTAAAATTTGTATGGAACCACAAAAGACCCTGAATGGCAAAGCCATGTTGGAAAAGAAAAGCAAAGCTGGAGACAATAGAATTCCAGACTTCAAGTTATATTACAAAACTATGCTAATCAAAATGGTATGATACTCATACCAAAAACAGACACATAGATCAATGAAACAGAATGGAAAAACCAGATATAAACCCACAACTATATGGTCTATTAATCTTCCACAAAGCAGAAAAGAATATCCAATGAGAAAAGGGCAGTTTCTTCAACAAATGGTGTTGGGAAAACTGGACAGTTACACCCAAAAGAATGAAACTAGATCACTTTCTTACACCATAAAAAACATAAATTCAAAATGGATCAATGACCTAAATGTGAGATCTGAAACTATAAAAATCCTAGAAGAGAACACAGACAGTAACCTCTTTGACGCTGACTGTAGAAACATTTTTCTAGATATGTCCCCTTAGACAAGGGAAACAAAAACAAAAATAAACTATTGGGGCTACTTCAAAATAAAAAGCTTCTGTACAGTGAAAAAATAAAAATAAAAAAAAAAAACCCTAAAAGGCAATGTATGAAATGGAAGAAGATATCCATAAATGACATATCTTATAAAAGGTTAGCATCCAAAATATACAAAGAACTTATCAAACTCAACACCCAAAAAACCAAATAATCCAATTAAAAATGGGCAGAAGACATGAACAGACATTTCTCTAAAGAAGACATCCAGATGCACTAAGAAATTTTATTTTGAGTGATGCAGTAAATAAATAAGAAAGAAAACAATTCATTTATTTTAATTTATGCCAACGTTTTAACACTGATCTGTTGCTTGAACTCTCTAATCCTCAGTTTGCTCATTTTTAAAGATGGAAATAATAATAAATTTCTCTCCTCTTAGATTCTTGTGTGGATTAAAATGAAACAACATTTTTTTTAAATTTTTTTTTATTTTTATTTTTTATTTATTTATGATAGTCACAGAGAGAGAGAGAGGCAGAGACACAGGCAGAGGGAGAAGCAGGCTCCATGCACCGGGAGCCCGATGTGGGATTCGATCCCGGGTCTCCAGGATCGCGCCCTGGGCCAAAGGCAGGCGCCAAACCACTGCGCCACCCAGGGATCCCGAGACAACATTTTTAATGGTCTGTCTACACCTAGTAAACATACAATAAAGATTAACTGGTATAACTAGTAGAATAGTTGTATATGTGATTTGAATAAAGCCTTAAAACCTAAATTCCACTATGGCTGATTGACTTCCACATGCTTACACTTATTTTATTTTCTATTACAGCATTAGCTAAAAGGACACTGCTGTGTAACTCTGAAACATTTGTTTCTAAGGTTCTTTTCCTCAGGTGAAAATGATATTTGTTTGACGTGTTCAGAGAATTTCTGAATATATTTGAGGCTCCAACTGCCTTTACATTTTCCTACCTTTTATTTCTCTTTGGGAAGATATAAATTGATCATGTTGCCTTGAACAAATTGGACTGGGGACACTTTCATTTGGTTCAGAGATTACATTATATTTTGGAATTGGAGAGGACCCAGAGGTTTTCCTGCTTGTTATTTTTGGCGTGCATTATATTACACTCGTCAGATCTCTCTGAGCACATGTGCACATTGATTAAAACAGCAAAATGATTAAAGTAATACATCAAGCGACAATCTCCAAACAACTTGAAAACCCCAAAGAACTTCTATTCATAAGCTAAACAAGTACAAACATTTAGTATTCATTTTACAGTGTTAGTAAGATTTTAAAAACGTAGGAAGTGTAGTTTCAAATGGCCAAGGTTGATACTCAGTGAGCTATTTGAGAAATAGCTAAATTGCCTCTTTTTTCATTAAGGGAGATATTCAATAATTTGGGTACAAGTCTCCACTACAATTCCTAAAATTTTCATTACTAGACTTATTCCATGATCCTATATGGTGATAATTGCACTATGTAGCACAGGGCTTATTAGGATTTAAAAAAACAAAGAACCGGGATCCCTGGGTGACGCAGCGGTTTGGCGCCTGCCTTTGGCCCAGGGCGCAATCCTGGAGACCCGGGATCGGATCCCACGTCGGGCTCCCGGTGCATGGAGCCTGCTTCTCCCGCCGCCTGTGTCTCTGCCTCTCTCTCTCTCTCTCTGTGTGTGACTGTCATAAGTAAATAAAAAATTTAAAAAAATAAAAAAAAAATAAAAAACAAAGAACCCCCCCACACACACACGCAACTTCTTATAAAAATAGTCAATGGTTATAACAACATATGTAAATGATATGCATTATAACTAGCTTAATATTTAGGCAAATAAAAATACATTTAGGGACATTTTTGTATTTATTTATTTATTTATTTATTTATTTATTTATTTATTTATTATTGGAGTTCAATTTGCCAACGTATAGCATAACACCCAGTGCTCATCCCATCAAGTGCCCCCTTCAGTGCCCGTCACCCAGTCACCCCCACCCCCTGCCCACCTCCCTTTCTACCACCCCTTGTTTGTTTCCCAGAGTTAGGAGTCTCTCATTAGGAACATTTTTAAAATATAGTTTTACATGTATAGTATTATTTACAATGTATATTACAAAAAATGTGTAATGCCACAGGATAAAAGGAAAAGAAAGAGTATCAAGCGACTGATAAATGCTACTAGTACAATCAAATTAAAATGAAGTTATGTGGAAGATGCAAGCCCAATTTTGGACACAAAATAATAGGTAGATTTTGATAGGAAAACTCATTCTATAATCATTTCTCAAAGATGGAAAAAAATCCTTGAAACAAACATCATCTAGAGTTGATGTATCAAATTGCTTTGAGTAGAATGTTTAAAGAGCTCAAGAACTCTTTGATGATCTGACTACGTTGATGACCTATGATCCAGAACGTGCAGCTGAATAGGATGATAGGTATTGGTTACTGGGCATCTAAAGATAGAAAGAAGATATTTAGTGACTGGGGAAGAATTTCAGTAATGCCTTAGTGTATGTGAATAAAAAAAATACAATAATACTTTTTAAAGCTTGCTGCATACACTCCTGAGCAGATAAAAAAATAAAAATAAGTAGACATCAAATAATCTTGCACAGGAAGCTAAAGGTGATGTTAATTGTGGCAACAGACTGAACGTAGCTATCATCACTGTCAACATCACTTATCCCTCTTCTTTTATGATAATTACCTCCTGACTATAGGTTCTTTCTATTCTACTTGCAATATGTTCCTTCAGTCTCTGCCTGGCTGGCTGCTTCTTGTCTATCTCAGCTTCTTGTTTTATTTTCATCATTTAGCTTTAACTATTAATCTTTTCTTTTTACATATCTGTGTATTTCTTTTATCTCCCTCCCCTAGAATATAAGCTCACTGAAAAAAACGGTCTTAAGCAGACAACGGTCTTATCAGTGACTTGGACAGAGTTAGGCACAAAGCAAGTAACTAATACACTTTCATTTTAATGGCTAATTTATGGGGGTTTTATGTGGAACAAATTTTATCAATGGAAATACCTGGCCCTCTTGGGGGCAGTGTTGATTAAAAAGCTGATAGAACAACTTGTTTACATAAGGAGATGATAAGATTTCTTCTTAGAGTTGGAAGAAATTAATTCTATCTTCCACTAAACACCCCCAATTCATAAAAAAAAGAAAACAGATATTTCTAAAATCCCTATTTATTTTCAGAAAACATTATGAACTTGTTTGTGTTCATGGCTTGCTTTGTCATGTCCCCTAGGTCAGGAATGTCCTTCAGCCTTTTCTCCCTCTGTCCAAATGCTCTTTCTCATTTAGGTCTCAACTCTAAAGGCAACTCCAATGGAGGGTTCTGTAACCACTTCAATCAAAATTAATGACATGATTCTCTCTTCACCTTTCTGCAATATAATAATAATAATACATTGCTTGAACTATAGTTAGCAAGATCTTTACCCTGCCTTATGCTTTAACTTTTTACATGGAAAACTTCCCTTTTACATAGCAAGCTAATAAAGAAAAGGAACAACATTATTTATCTTTGCATCATCGACTATACCTAGCAAAGTAGTCTATACTTACTATGTCTTGAATTAATAAAATTAATGGAAGTAAACTAAGGTGAATTTAAGAGTTCTTTTCAAAGTGTTGCAAAAAAATAACCAGAAAATGAACAAGTGTTTCTAGATAGTATCTTCTGGCAATTAAGGAAAAAGTATATTATAGTTTATATTTACAATAGATCTTGTTTTCATCTGAATTTTCAGATACAGTGGTGGTGGGGTAGAGTAGAAAATAATCTACTCTGAGAAGGCAAAAATGAAGACTCTTTTTTTATAATACAAATGGAATAAAACTAGAAAAATCATATTGAGGACAATTTGACAATATCCATCAAAGTTTTTAAAATAGCCATTCTCTTTGTCTAAGCAGCCCTGTTCTAAAAATTTAACCCAGAGATAAGTAGAAAAACAGGCACAAAAAAATGCACTTACAATAAATTCACCATTAAATTGTGTATATTATTGAAAAACTTATAGCAAACCTAATTTCTCAAAATTAGAATTTGATTATAAACATTATATCAGAGCATGGGTGATAAAGTCAAATTGCTTAACTAAAATTGGGCTTGATCACTTACTCTTTGTGATCTTGGACAAGTTACTTAACAAAGCTTTCTATGCAAATTTCTTTGATTGTAAAATATGGATAAGAATAGTGCTTATCATACAGGACTCTTGCGAGAATGAAATGTACTAATAGTGATATAGTAGTTAGAGCAATACTGCTTTAGAGTACAAGCTAAACATCAAGCTATGCTAAATATTCTATATATACGTGCAAAATTTTTGTAAAATTTCCTTAATAGTGGCTATCAGTAAAATGTAGATTTATGGATAATTTTAGGTTCCTACTTCTTATTTCTATGTTCTAAATTTTCTGTTACATATAGACATATATTTTGCGTAAGTATAACAAACATTTTAAATGAGCATATTAATGTCAATTTCTCAAACATTGAGTGCCAGTCTTGGGGAAGCAAGAAATAATTATACACATGAATATTTATAGTGAGAAGATTCTTCATAGTCAGCCTTCTCGCAAACTGCAATAACTTTGTAGCATGACTTAGAAGCAACCACCCTTTCTAGAGTTTATTAATTCTTGGCACTCTCTATATAATCCTTCAATTTGCTTGACTTTGCTGAGAATAGGTAGCTGAGTTCAGGGACCATCATGGTGTTAATTTATCACTGGAAAAATGAAAGAGTCCTTCCAATTCTTCACACATTATTTTCAGTGTGTTTTGACAAAAGGAATGATGATTCTGCCTGGGTGAGACAGCAAGGCACAATAACACTCAGGAGGGTGGCTATATTTTTTGACATTTGTACAATTTGGGGAGAATACTACCTCCTTTTCATTATTTATTTTTCTAAATATGTCTGGAGGAAAAATATGACCATTGGAACATTGAGCATGTCTATGCTCAGTCTGAGCCCCTTAGAAAAAAATTGTAGTATCCAGAGGTACAATAATTTCTGAGAGTGCTTTCACCTCTCCATCTCTGTAACTTCATGGGAAACAGCCAGTGTTTAATGAAAATATTTTTCAACTAGCTTCTACTTGCTTTTAAAGCTCTTATTTGATTCCTCCACTATACACTTTATTTTTTTATCCTTCTGCTTATTTTCCTTATACATATTAAAACATTTCAGAAAGGATAGATTTTGGTAATAATGGTAATAAATTTTAGTTGACACTGTCAAAGCAAATATTGCACCAAAGTCAAATGGGAAAGGAAAACTTTATTCAAAGCGATTGCAATGGAAGAAGCCAGAACTCAGTTTGCCCTCACCTCTACTAAACAAATATGGGAAGCTTTTTAAACATTGGCAAGAGAGAGACAGATCAAAAGCTATCTGTGTTTGCTAATTAGCTTTACCCAAAACAAAAGTAAACTTTCTCATATGTTCATGACAAGAGAACAAGAGGTAGCTTTATAACTTGGAGCAAGGCACCCATCTCAGTTGGGCTCCAGGCCTCCCACAGAGACTGGAAGACAGGTGTCCAATTTTCCTTGATAAATCATTTCAAAGAAATGGCTGCAGGTCCTTGAGAGAGGCAGTTCTGGGTTGTAAAACTGGCAAGAGGATTTTTGAAACATTTACATCTTAAAGAAAAGAGAAAGAATTTACAAGTTTTTTTCTATAGTTAAATGCTCTAAGAAAAGGGAAGAGAGGGACATAGAGTCAGGAAGAAGACTGTCTAAAATTTAATCTGAAGGGAATGTTAAACTGAAGGGAATGTTAAGGCTCTCATGGTGAGCATTTAATAGGCAATTCAGCATTTTATTCTATGTCACATGAATAAGACAAAAATGAATCCAAAATTTATACTGTTATTTATTGTTTATATTAATTTTTGTGCACACTATCTCTCTGAAGTCTCCTCACACATGGTGTGATATATCTACTATTTTCTTCAGCTTTAATTTACATTTAACCATCTTTAAGAGCAGAAAGGTTAAGAGAAATTGCTACAACTCATATGCATGACAAATAGCAATTAAGTTCAGGTATCATTATCCCAAATGCTGTCATCACTCATTTTTGCATGAAAAAGCAGTTTTCAATGGCCTGTGATCTTCCAGGCACTAGGATTACTTTTGGGATTACAATAGTAAACAAAACCAGTGCCAATCATGGTGCCAGTTCAAGAAAGATCCTTAATAAACCTCTATAATAGGAAAGACAAATGACACATTCCTTTCCTTAAGAAACTTTAAGTAATTTTGGCATAGACTTTTGATAATGCAAGTCAAATATCGTGGCAATTTATAAAAATGTTATAGTGTATAAGATGTCTCATTGAATGTCTCTCTGAATGTTTAATGTATTTTTTTTCTAAATAAAAGTTAAACAGTTGATTTTATTACTTTCTTAGATTTTCTGGATGAATCAATCTATAAAACTATAACCAAATTTCACAAAAAGAAAGTCTTGTCCTTACTACTTGAGAAGACTATTAACATTCTTGGTTTTCTTGCTACCTTATAAAAAGTTAATAGTGACCAACTAAAATAATTTTATTATCTTCAATTTTGAAAACACATCTCTAAGCTGTTTGAAGGGAAGAAATATCCTCTTACATATTTGGTCTGATTACTTAATACTTTGAACAGTGCTAAGGAAGAGTAATTGTTATTCTTGTAGGTTGGATTCTTCTAATGTGTTCTTGTGAAGCCAAAGAGGCAGAATCAGATTGGGCAAAGTGAGAAGTTGGCCTGAGAAGCAGGAGAAATGAAGATGGCCTGGCTCCTGAAAGTTGTCCTGCATTGTGGTAAGGGGAATGGGTTTATACATTAGAGTTGATTAGACATTGGATGGTCACTTTCCTGGGGACATTGGGTATAAATAACGTAGAGCTAGACAGCTCTTAAGTCAGGGGCCATTTTTTAAAAGGGGCAAATGCTGAAGGCTGTTATTTGGAAACACTGTCAGCCATTTGCAGAATACATACTTCAGTCATGAATAGGGATTGGTTTAGAAAGTTTCAGTAACATTATCCATGTTACATAGCAAATACATGGCAGAGTCAGCCTTCAATAGAGGCAGTTTAGTTTCATAGCTTGTGCTGTTAACCATTCTCTCATGGTATGTGACCTAATAACAGCAGTAATAGTAAAATATAAATAACAAATTTTGTTCTTCTTATTAATACAAATTTTAAATAGTGATTTAAAATTATTTTTTAAAAAGTCAAAAGGATATTTAGAGAGGCAAGCCCGATCTGCTTTGAGATAAAATATTCTAGAAGTATAAGAAATACAGGTACAAAGGAGAGCTCCTGGTACATGAGTGACAGGTATCTGGGAAACTGTCAAAAGTCCACAGAAGTCTTGTTTCAATATATAGTAGCCAAGAAGATCAGACTGAGCTGTGAAAGGAGCAATGATAGTGAGTTTCTATGGTACTAAGAGGTAACAAACTTGACTGACAATAGTGTTGGCCTTCTAGTCAGTTGGGCATCATAGAATGAGTGTCCGTTAGGAAGGCACAACTCACCCTCTCAATTCCAAGAGAGATAATTGTTAAAACTAAGCATAATGAAATAAAGAAGATTTTCTGTTTATAAATCAAAGATATTGTTTTTGGGTTTAGGTTGTAATTTATTTCAGGATGTGAGCTGGAAATACCTTGCAAAACTCACTCAAAAAGCAAAGCTGGAAAAATAGAGCTTCTTCAGAATCAGAAAAAACACAAGAGCCCCAGCTAGTTTTCTGTCTCTTCCCAAGGGATTTGTTTAGATCTATTGTGATCAATACCATAAAACAATTCAGAGCTTGCTGAAGAGGATTGATTAAACTGTACATGGTTTTTAATGAAAATCTACCTATCTAAATGGACAGTACAATATGGCAATGTTAAAGTTGTAAAGACACTTCAAAGGTAAAGAATAAAAGTTTAATTCCATGTAGTAAATTAAAACAGAACAATGAATGTTGTCTGCTAGATGACACCCAGGTTTTTCAATTAGGAATCACCGTAGTTACTAACCTACAGTTATTTTGGGGTCAGTGGACATAATGATCTGCAACTAACAAAAGGTAATCTTAGATGCTCAAAGTTCTTGGCACTGAGAAATTCAACAGAGCAGTCAAACGATATGCAGAGACACATTTTAATTTGTCCTTACAACAAAAGAACCTAAAGGTCAAGTGGCTTGTTAAAAGTCACATGGAGGATCTTTGTTTTAATTTGGATTATTAGAAGAAAAGCAACTTTACAGTAAAATCACAAGTAAGAAGCTAGAAGTTGTAATCAAATACCGGACAATTTCTTAAAGCCATATTATGAAAGGTTCTAAATGGCAATCTAAGTTGGATAGACTTCAATCGTCAGCATGAAATCTGTGAAAATGGATCAGCAGTGAGAATGACATGATTAAAATGGTGCTTTATGGAAAGTATAATATCAGAAATGCATGACAGGCCAAGGTTCAAGAAGACCAACCAAGAAAATAGTATATAATCTTCCTGATATGAGTTACAGAAGCCGGAATAGGATAATGGGAATGGAATAAAAGTAATATGTTGCTAATTATGTATATATATATATATATTTGTATAATTATTTGCTATATAATATATAGCATATAATATTATATACAGCATATATATGGTATGTATCAAAACTTGTGAATCAATAGCTCCAGCCATCATGATTGCTTTAGAGATATGCATGCAAATGAAAGCAGACCAATGAGACCCTTAGGGAAATCTGGTGGAGTAATAGAGAGGCTCTTTTATTCTGGAATTGCTTTGCATATAAAATATAAGTGTGGAGCTGCTGCTGGACAATTTACCACAAGAAAAGATCCCACTTTAATGGAACAACATAAAAAGTGAGAGGAAGACCTTTGCAACAACATGGATGGAGCTAGAGAATATACTGCTAAGTGAAATAAGTTAGTCAGAGAAAGATAAATACCATATAATTTCACTCACATGTGGAATTTAAGAAATAAACAACCAAGGAAAGGGTGGAAAAAAAGAGAGAGAAAAAAACTGGAAACAGACTCTTAACTATAGAGAACAAACTGATGGCTACCAGAGGGGAGGTGGGGAGAAAGGGGTAAAAGAAGTGATGATGATTGAGGAGGGCACTTGTCCTCATGAGTAGAGGGTGATGTGTAGAATTGCTGAATCGCTGTATTGTACTCCTGAAACTAATATAACACTGCAAGTTAGTTAAATTAAATTAAAAATTAAAATAAAATTAATTAAAATAAAAATAAAAACTTAAAAAAAAAAGTAAGAGGAAGAATACTATTAGGACTTTAGCCCTGTGCTCAACAAGACTTCAAGGTATATAATCTAGATGTTTAAGTCACATGCACAGATACATGTCACTTTTTAGTCAAACCATCTTCAGTAGATTTCAATCACTGACTAGTGTAAAAAGCATTTTTAAGAAAGTCATAAATCCAAGGGAACAGAATTCTAGGTGGTAGAGTTTTAAGCAGCAATTTTATGTGCTACACAGTTGAAAATGTCATCAATTTGGTATCTGTGATGTTTAACAATACAGTTTTACTGGACTAGCACTGCTCATAGTAAAGTCTCAAGAGTCTATGTAAGACTCTGTGAAGTAGATGAGTGATGTGAATAAGCAGCGTGTGCTGGCACTTGTTTTGAGGTATTAGGTGAAGACCAGGGAGGAGAAAGAGTAGCGAGAGAACTAGGATAGTTGAAAGAGGGTTTATTTGGGAATGAGGGCACTGGAATATGTTTGGCATTACTGAAGTCAGAGCCAGCCAAAGTAGAAAAAAGGTCTTTGATCAAAAAAGGAAGATATGTAGATAAATCATTGGGGCATTTATTATAGCATTATTTATAATGGAAAACTCTCAAAACAAGGTAGGAAATATTAAAGAATTATCATAAAATAAATTTAAATATTTAACATATGAAATACTTGTAATAAAATATGAGAAAAGGCATGATGGATCACATTTAATATGAAATTGTGTTAGGGACAAATGGGGCTGGGCAGGGCTAGGTAGGGGGCCATGAAATCAGGATCACAAAAATCCCCAAAATGCTAAGGTCTAAGGAAACCAGAGATAAGGAAAGAAGCCAGACTACTCTGCCCTAGGTGTGGGTGGGGAGGGAGTCTTTTTTATGACAGTCATCTGTGACCAACAAATAACCAGACCCCAAAGAAGAAGTAAGCCATTAAAATTGTTATCACTAGTCCTTATCAACAGTGATATCAGTAGATAATGTTAAAAGGACTTAGGTTCCCTGATTGGCTTCCAATAAAAAAGCAACACTACAAGCCCCCAGTAACAACCATGACAGGATCTTTTTAAGTTCTGAGAACTTTCTCTGTATCCTGACTTAAGAAACTTCTTTCCAGGGCAACCCGGGTGGCTCAGCAGTTTAGTGCCCCCTTCAGCCTAGGGTGTGATCCTGAAGATCCTGAAGACCTGGGATCGAGTCCCACATTGGGCTGTCTGCATGGTACCTGCTTCTCCCTCTGCCTCTCTCTCTGGTCTCTCATTAAAAAAAAAAAAAAAAATCTTCTTTTGCTTTTATTCACTCTCCTTTGTCCACGAGATTCATTCTTTGATTCCATGAGACAAGAACCAAGGTCTCTCATAACAGAATCGATTAGTTTTGTAAAAATAGTGTGTTTTCTCAATTTTCTATAATAACAATTTCTGTAGCAAAATACTTTTTAAAACAAAATGATGTGTGGAAGGCAAGAAAAGGGAAATGAGGTAAAAAAAAATAATTAAAAAATGTAACACTCAAGAGGGAAAACAGGAAAATTAAATAGGATGTCAAGTCATTTACTTGTCATTTACTAAATTATACAGTCATTAACATAAGCCATACACTATTCTGTTTTATAAATATTAGCTCTTTCAATCTTTATATCAAATTAGCGAGGTAGATAACTTTATTATCTACTTAAAAATGAGGAAACAGTTTCAATAGAAAGAGAAATTAACTTAGTTAACATCACTCAGCTGGCAAGTAGAGGAGGTAGGATCTGAATTCAGACCAATCTGGCCTCAGAGTCCATGAACTTAAACATTATTCTAGGTGGCCTGCAAGATTTTTGTTTGTTTTTGGTTTTTGAATGATGCCAGCTATAAATATAAATATAAAATATTTATTTTAAATATTTTAAATAAATATAAAATATTTATTTCTCACTTAAATTCTTTCATAGGAAAAAAATCATATGAATATCTCTAACCTATTATTATTGTTTTATATAGAAGCCATTGTTTTCCCCCCAGACTCTTTTTTCATTTTTTAAATTAGGAAGATTGAGTAACAAATAAACAGATTAAATCTGGTTCAAATGAAGGATAATTTGATGTGACACAACACTGATTTAAGGAATAATAATATGTGATGGAAATTGTCTGCCTAGGAGACATGTTTCTGGATATTATCCTTAATCTACCACTGGCTGTCTATGGGATATTAAGAGAAGAATCTCTCAATAACTCCAAACCTTTAAAATAAGGGGGTTGGATCTGTGAGTTAATATTTTTCCTCAGATTTGGAAAAATGTTGGCTATTATTCCTTCAGAATTTTTTCTGACTCCCCTCACCCTTTTCCAGCTTCCTTTCACTATCCAAATATACTTTTTTGAAGATTCTTGATGTTTTCCCACAGGATTCTGAGCCTCTTAATTTTTTTTTTCATTTTTTTTCTTTTGTGTTTACTTTAGCTACTTGCTATTGTTATTTCTTATTTACTAATCTCTGAAATTATAGTTTCTAGCTCTAAAAATTCAATGTAATTATTTGTTCTATTACATGTCTATTCCTATTTAATATGTGCAAACTTTCGCCTAGCATTTTGAACATACGGAATACACACTGAAGTCAGGTATAATGAATGTTTAAGTGTATTTTTCTGCTAATTCCACGCTGGAGTCAGTTCTGGGTCAGTTTTGTTTATTGATTTTTCTCTTAGTATAGGTTACAGCTTCCTATTTTTTTGAATGTCTATTAAATTTTGGTTAGATGCTCTACATTATGATTTTTATGGTAAATATTATAAATATTTTTTTCATCTTTATTCTGAGTTATAATTAAATATAGTTTCATTCTTTAAGGTCTTGCTTTTAAGTTTCATTAGAAGGTACCAGAGTGCCACTTAATTTAAGACTAACTTTGTCCAACTACTGGGCAAAACCTCCATTAATATTCTACACAATGCCTTAAAAATTATGAGATTTTTTTCCCATTAAAAAGCATAGGAACAGGAATTACTTCTGTGTGATTGTAAAGATTTTTTTTTGGGTGGGGGGGGTGGAGATGTTTTCCTTTTAGGCAATTCTTTTCTCCTTGTCACCCACTTCTCACTTACTAGGAAGCTAATTTCCTCCTCTGCATGATTTGATCAGTACTCAGCTGAAAACATGAGGGCTGTCCTCTCCAGATATTTGAAAAAAAAAATTTCGGAGGAATGTGTCCACCCTCTCTGGCACTCTGTCCTGTAAATTCTAGCCTCTTTTTCCTCCCTTGGAAACCTAGCCATCTCTTCAACTCAAGGAACTATTGGGTTTAGTCTGCCCCTCTCAGCCCCAGCCTATCCTGTTGCTTGGAAATTCTTTGTAGGCAGTAAGCTAGGGCAATGATAGAGATCAATTTCGTTTATTTCCCACATCTCAGAGACAATCTTAATCATTAGCCCATGTTCAGCATCTTATAAGAGCATTGTTTCCTATATTTATTAATTTTATTAGTGTTATTAATTTTCTCAAGGGTTTCTGGTAAATCTGCTTTATGGTACTTCATTTTAATCCCAAACAGAAGTATAAAATGAGCATTTGGGATAGGAAATCCCCAAAGTCCCTTTTATTTTAACATGTTATTATTTCCTGAGCAGTAAGAACACCAACAAAATGTGGGGAACATTTGGTTACTTAAAAACGTCTGAAATTTCCAGAGGGGCTAGATGAAAGAATATTTGTTTGGGAAAGGTATAATGTTTTGGTAAGACTAGAAAATAAAATTTGTTTTTCTAAGATGTTTTAATTTTTTTCTAAGATGTGTTTTAAAATAATAACAATCATGATAATAAAAGGGGAAAAGAAATAGTGAAATAAAAGCAGAAAAAGGACATTTTCAGATGTTATCTAAAATCATGATTCCTATAATAATTATTTGTCAATTTTAGCAATATCTGTTTTGCATGTATTTTGCATCAGCTTAGGATTTTAGAACTAGAATAGACCTCTAAAGATGTACTACTCTATCACTTCCCCTGCACTATCACTATTGCAAGAAAATTGATATTGAGGAACAGGGGCTCCCAAACTTCTGTGTTGCTGATTCACATAAAGATTTCTTAGCCCCACTGCTTCAACTACTTATTCCATTATATCCTATTTACCCTACTTACCTAATCATAAATATTATTTTGGTTTCTTTTTTCTTTTTCTTCTTTTTTCTTTTTTTTTTTTTTTTAACTTAGAATGAAATGTAACTTTAATGCAGCATTTAGTCTCTTTTAAAAATCGGATTGTTTATATGCCTTTAATGCAGACTCAGGGATATATGTTTATAACAAGTGTGCAATTGATTTCAATGCTAGTCATCAGTTGACCACACACTGAGAAACACTGACTTTCTGGAATTGTATAATGATAGGGCAAAGTTGGCTTATAGACTTGTATTGCTCAATTAGAATAATTGTTAGTCACATCATTGCCAGACCTCTATGCCTTTCTGCCTTATTATTATTATTAATTATTATTATTATTATTAAAGTGGATTAATGTGGGAGAGAGAAAGCATTTGGAAAATTATGTATATCCGACACTTTAACATTTAAACTCATTTTACAAACAGAATAACATGGATTAATGTATCAAACTATTATCACGAAGATTTGTGCAAATTCCATCTTAAAAATCCATCCTTGAACTCAGTAATCACACTCTCCTTTCTTACATAGTCAGTACTCTAAAAATAATATCTGTTTTTACTATTTGCTTTTATGTCCTCACCTTTTTATTATGCCTCCTGAATGTATTGTGTGGTTTTACTTTTCAGAGAAATCACTTGTACTTATGTCAACTAAAAACAAGATCTATTAGTCATTATTCATTACATTATATTGTGTATAGCATAAAGTCTTAGTTGACTTTTCCAGCATTGGACATTATTGAAAATATTTAATAATTATCCTGCTTTCTTGGCCTCCCAAACCATATTCTTTTCCCATTTCCATTTATACATTATTGGCATTTCCTATAAAGCCCTAAAGTGTACATTTTCATTCTTTAATCGCTACTTAGTTTGGCCTATTTATTCTTATCCATAAATATGACAGTCCCTTCTCCAATACAGAAAACTTTTCTGAATTTTCTACTGAATTTTTCCATCTGGCTATATCAAAACTATCCAGATCTTATTAATCTCACTCATTATATTTTCACCTCTGCCAAAGACTACACTTCTGTCACCAACATTGCATATTTGGGAGCATAAACAATATCACCAAAAGTCTATTTATTATCTAATGTAAGAATTTTGGAATTTTTTTCCTATGAGCTCATTCAAATCACAGCATTCACACATTCAGTTTCAGTTGGACACCACAGCAACATTTAAAATTTGCTGTGATCAACTATTGGGACACTTCCTTATTTTTCTATTGTGCAAATACAGCAAAGATGCTGAAAATCTTAATTAAATTTGATTGTAATCATATTTATTCAAAGCTATGATTTAAAAACATATAAACATGATTATAAAGCTATTGATTTTAGAAACAAATAGAATTATTTTATAAAGTATAATTATCACATATCTTTTCAATAGCACATAACTAGCTTTTCACATCTACACATTGAATTCCTTTTGATTTTCTCATTAAATTATTTTCTTTACACCTTGTACACAAAGTTTGACAGATTTTTTATTTCAAAACATGTATATGCTAGTTTACTTTGACTAGAATTCTAGCTTCACTTTATATTAAAATAAACTTTTAAAACAGAAACTTGACACAGTAACTCCTGCCAGGCTTTCTAGGATGGAATTTAGAATTCTTTGATGTCTTAGATTGTGCATTTCTTTCTTTATCATTTTCTGGTGAGTTTCTGCATTTTCTGTCTTGTTATATAACCTATTCGTGTACACTTGTCAGATTTTTTTCTGAACACATATCAGTAAGAAGGACATGGCAAAGTGAAATAAAGACAAATTTCAAAACACAAATTTCATGACATTAAAAAAAATAACTACTAAAACTTCGTATTTCTTAAATACATCCTGCACTCACTGACTATTACATTTATTTTTCTCTCAAATGGAAAAAAAAAGTGCATTGTTACAAATAGCAAAATAAAGTCTATGTTTATAGGAAAAGAAGACATGAAGAACTGTGTACATGTTTCTTTCTTTTCTTTCTTTTTTTTTTTTACTATTCTTAATTCAAGAAACTTAGTACCATGAGTCCCAGAAGTGCTTTAACCAAATGTTGAATTTTGTTCAGAAGTGGAAACACACATAATGAATGAACATTTTATGTCTAAAGGGAAGAAGGACACTCTAAACAACTTCTGACAGGAAAAAAATCAACAATGAATGTAGATGTTTATGGTGCTAAATAGTCTATTGAGAGTAAATTATACACTGTTGAAGGTCGTCAGTGTTTGGAAGGAGGAATCGAATCTCTATTCCTGGGATAAAGCTATTCAATGTTTTCTTAATGTACTTTTCTCTATCATAACCTTAAGCTTGGAAAATATTTTCACCTATTCAACTATAAAAAAACACAAGTTTATAAATTAGTTTCAAGCATAGTGTTTTTAAAATGACAAAAATACAAGGTAGTAAAGATTAAACATAATGGCATTGCTTGTGAGCTACTTATATTTCAGAGCTGCATTAAAACAAAATAGAACAAAACAAAGCAAAATGGTAAAATACTAGTGTAAGGACTAAGAATCTTAACCACACTCTTGAGTCTGTCATTTTCAAAGATAACTATAACTCACTGTGTAGAGAACGGTAGAGAACATTTAGAAAGAACAACCAGAATAGGGAGAGAAAAATCAAAACAAAACAAACAAACAAACAAAAAAACCTCAAAGCCATAGTTTTCAGAAATGGATTAATGCATTACTTGTCAAAATTCACTAACATGTGTGTATTCATCCATATTAAAGAGAAAAAGTAATCTCACAGACCCCGGGAATTAAACTTTAGTTTCTATTATGTTACCTGAGTAAAATATGAAAGTATGGTTTATCATTTTTGTAGAGCTGAATCCTCAGACATGGTGGAAAAATAATATACTTTTATTGTCCTCAAACATCTTTTTTTTTTAACCTGAAGACATCATTTCTGAGAAATAGCTGAAAACTCATCTAGCCAGTTCAAAAATAACTTGGTCAAATTAACTATTATCCAACAATTTTATGTTGAAATGCAATCAAAGCCTACATTTCTCTCTCCCTTCTTCCCTATTTCAAATGAGGATCTCTCTCTCAAGATTCTGTCAGTTGATAATTCCTGCCTTATTGTAGGTTGTACAACACACTAAGGACCGTTGATATGAGAAGGAAAAGAGTTCAGACCTGTTAAAAAATATTAACCACATTTCTTTGTTGTAGGAATAGTAGTCCCACCACTACACAAAAATTTGAGAAAACATACTATCTATCCATTTGTATCTATCATCTCTCTATATATCTATTTCGGTGTTAGCTTTATGTAAGTAGTGTTTAGGAGAAATCTGATGTTTAAAAAAATATATATGATATTTTAAATTTTACTAATGGGTTCTTTAAATTTTATAGGCATGCTTAAGTTCCTTATTTTCATCCACCTCCCATTCCAAATCCTTGGCAGGTATTGATATGTTTACCTTTTTGATAATTTTGACTTTTTCAGAATGTTATGTAAAGGGATTCATGGGCAGCCCGGGTGGCTCAGCAATTTAGCGCCACCTTCAGCCCAGGGTGTGATCGTGGGTGTCCAGGGTGTGATCCTGGAGACCCAGGATAGAGTCCAACGTCGGGCTCCTTGCAGGGAGCCTGCTTCTCCCTCTGTCTGTGTCTCTGCCTCTGTGTGTGTATGTGTGTTTTGTGAATAAATAAATAAAATCTTTAAAAAGAAAAAGAAGGGATTCATACATTAAGTTGCCATCTCTGATTGGCTTCTTTCACTGAAGAATATATATAGAAGATTCATCCATCTTTCATGGTGCATTAGGTCATTCCTTTTTTATTGTTGAATAATATTCTATTGTGTGAATATACCATACTTGTTTATCCATTCACTTATTGAAGGAAATACTAATTGCTTCCATTTTTTTTGGCAATTTTGAATAAAGTTGCTATAAATATTGGTGTGCATGTTCTATTATACATTTAAGTTTTCAAAATATTTGGTACAACCACCAGATTGTATGGTGGTGCTATGTCTAACTTTGTAAGAAATTTCCAACTTTCTTTCAAAGTAATTATACTTTTTTGCATTTCCAACAATGAGAGTTTCCATTGCTAAATATTATTGGAAATAAATAGTATTCTTTTTTTTTAACCATTTACCAAGTGTACAGTGGCATCTCATTGTTGTATTAATTTGCATTTCTCTAAAGACAGTGATGGCTAGCATCTGTTCCTAAGCTTATTTCCTATTTATATATCTTCTTTGATGAGGTGTTTGTTCAGTTCTTTGGCCCATTTTTTAATTGGGTTGTTTGTTTTCTCACTGAGTTTTAAGAGTTCTTTGTAACATTTTTGATACATGTCTTTTATGAAATATGTGTTTACAAATATTTTCTCCCAGGCTTGGCTCATCTTTCATTTCCTGTTTCATAGAACAGAAGTTTTTAATTTTACCAAGTCCAACTTATTTGTTTTATTGGCTCCTGCTTTTGGTGTAATATCTAAGAACACATCACCAAACCCAGGGTTACAGAGATATTCTCTTGTTTTCTTTTAGATATTTTGTAGTTTTCATTTTGCATTTAATTTATGATCCATTTTTAATTCATTTTTATGAAAATGTGAAGTCTGTAACGAGGCTCTTTTTTTTTTTTTTTTTTTTTTTTGCATGTAGATACCCAGTTTTTCTAGCACCATTCATTGAATAAACTATTCCTTAAATCATGCATTTGTCAAAGGCTAGTTGGCAATTTTTGAATGGGATTGCTTCAGGACTCTCAATTTTGTTCCTTTGGTGTATGTATCTCATCTTTTACTAGTACCACACTGTTTTGATACTATAGATTTACTGTAGTAAGTGTGAAGATTGGTTAGTATAAGTCCTTCAAGTTTTTTTCTTTCTAGGTCTTCATCTTTCCATCTGAACTTTAGAATCAGTTTTGTTGTTATCTGTTTTGTTTTAATAGTGTGATATTGCAAAATAGCACTGCAAAATAGTGTGCTGAAGTTTTTGTTTGTTGTTTGTTTTTTAACCACAAATGGGTATTGAGTTTCACCAGATGCTTTTATTTAAGCATCAATTGATATGCTCCTATAATTTTATTCTCTAGCCTCTTGAAGTGGTTTACAGAGAATAATTTTGAGGTATGAAATCCACTTTCAAACTAGGAATAAATCAGCTTAATTAGTATGACATTGAATCTATAGATAAAATTGGGAAGAGCTGTTATCTTAACAAAAGTATTTCATTATTTTGGTTCTATTGTAAATGATATTTTTAAAACTTTAAACCTCTTTTTTTCATTGTTGATTGTTATGGACAGAATGTTTCTATAAAAATTTGTATGTTGATGTCACAACCTCAAGTGTGACTTTATTTGGAAATAAGGCCATTATGGAGGCAAGGTTAAATGAGGTCAGAGGGTTGAGCCCTAATCCAGTAGGATTTGTGACCTTGAAGAAGAAACACTAGGAAGTGGTTTTCTGTCTCTCCATCTCTCTCCCCTGTAAGAATACTGCAAGAAGGGACTCACCTGTAAACCAAAAAGGGAGTTCTGACCAGAACTGGATCATGCTGATCTCAGGCTTTTAATCTCCAGAACTGTGAGAAATAAATTTCTGTGGTTTAAGTCATCTAGTCTGTGGTATTTTGATATGGCGCTTTAAGCTGACTAAAACATTAATGTGCAGAAAAAGAATTAACTTTTGATGTTGATCTTGTATCTTGAGACCCTAGGACCTTGCTACACTCATTTCATAGTTCCAGGTATTTATTTTATATATATATATATATATATATTCTTTGGGATTTTTATGTACACAAGCATGATATTTGCAAACAAATAGTCCATTTCCTAAACTGTATACTTTATTTCTTTTTCTCATTTATTGCACTAGTTAGGATTCCAGTGTATTATTGAAATGAAAGTTGTGAGAATAGACATCCTTTCCTTGTTCCTGATCTCAGGGGGAAAACAATTCCTCACTATTAAATATGTTGTTAACTGTAGGGGTCATCTTTTTGTTTTTAGGGTTTGTTTTTTGGTTTTTGTTTTCTTGTTTGGTTTATAGATTTTTTTTTTTGTTTTTTGTAGATTTATTTACAAAGTTGAGGAAGCTCTCTTACATTCCTAGTTTGCTGAATTTTTTATCACAAAGGGATGCTGAATTTTGTCAGATATTTACTGCATTGATCATTAGGATCATATGATTTTTCTTCTTTAACTTGATGTGGTGGTTTATACTGAGTGATTTTCAAATGTGAAATCAGGTTTGCATACCTATAATACATGTTTGCTTGTGGTATATGACTCTTCCCATACATTGTTGGATTAAATTTGCTCCTATTCTGTTGAGGATTTTTGTATCTATTCATAAAAGATATTGGACTATAGTTTCTCTTGTAATATATTTAACTGGTTTTGATTTTAGGGTAATGCTGCCCTGGAATATCTTCTTGGAGAATTGATCCATTTATCATCATGCAGTGCCCTCTTATCCCTGATCATTTTTGTTTTGAAGCTGTTTTTTGTGAATTTAATAATGCTTCTTCAGCTTCCTTTTGAATGAGTTAGGAAGTGTTTCCTCTAATTTATGAAAAGAAATCAGAAAATTGCTCTAATTTTTTCCTTAAATATTTGTCAGCATTCATCAGTGAAACCATGACATTGTTGCTTTCTTATTTGGAAGGTGATTGTTAATTCAATTTATTTAATAAATATATATCTGTCAGGATTATCTATTTCTCTATATTTGTGCTTTTGGTAGTTTTGTCTTTCTTTTCTTTTCTTTTTTTAAGATTTTATTATTTATTCATGAGACACACACACACACACACACACACACAGAGAGAGAGAGAGAGGCAGAAACCAGGCAGGGAGAAACAGGCTCCATGCAGGGAGCCCCAAGTGGGACTTGATCCCGGGTGTCCAGGATCACACCCCAGGCTGCAGGCAATGCTAAACCACTGTGCCACCAGGGCTGCCCTACTTTTGTCTTTCTAGTAATTGATCTATTTTAAGCAAATTATCAAATTTGTGGGCATTTAGTTTTTCACAGCATTTTTTGTAACCCTTTTAACGTTCATGGGATCACTAGAAGTGACTGTTCTTTTCTGATACTGTTATTTTTTATCTTCTCTTCTTCTTTAGCCAGAGTAGAAGCATATCAAATTTATTGATTTTATAAGTGAAACAGTTTTTTTATTTCTTCAATTTTTCCATTGTTTTCAATTTTATTGAATCCTTCTCTAATTTTTTAAAAATATTTTATTTATTTATTAATGAGAGACACACAGAGAGAGGCAGAGACGTAGGCAGAGGGAGAAGCAGGCTCCATGCGGGAAACCCAATGTGGGACTCAATCCCGGCACTCCAGGACAACACCCTGAGCCAAAGGCAGATGCTCAACCGGCTGAACTACCCAGGCATCCCGAATCCTACTCTAACTTTTATTATGCTTTCTTTTGCATGCTTTCGGTTTAAATTGTTCTTCCAATGTCTTTAATGATGGAACTGAACTAGAAGTCCTCTGCGTATAACTTTCATATGTACTTTACAAAAAGACATAGTTGATCATTACAACCCAATAGAGTTCACATAATAATTAATAATACATTCAAGATTTATTTAAAGTTGCACAACTATGTATTTAGCATCCATCAATTCAAAAAAATCCACTTTGAAGTAGAATGTTCTTTTACTTTGTAACAATTCTTATATGAAGAGACACCTGAGTGGCTCAGCGGTTGACCATCTGCCTATGGTTCAGGGTGTAATTCAGAGTGCCAGGATTGAATCCCACACTGGGATCCCTGTGAGGAGCCTGCTTCACTTTCTGCCTATGTCTCTGCCTTCTCTCTGTGTCTTTCATGCATAAATAAATAAAATAAAAATTAAAAAAAATTCTTATATCAAAATAATTTGAAATAATTTTTTTGTGACTTGAATAGATTAATGTAAGATTTTGAGACTACAGAAGGAAATAAACATGGATTAGGGCCGGATTAAGAAAAGTTATAATTTAAGATGTATTAATAGTAAGTTAGTCTCTAGTTTTCAAATATGTTCATATAAACCCCATTTCTTCTCTTGTCACACTAATTTTCCATAGTTCATACAGCCTTAGAATCAATAGATTTCTACTAAGGAAATTACAAATAGACAGTCATCCTGCAATTAAAGTATCTATTTAAAGAGGAATCATCTTGAATGGATAGAATCTTTAAAGTTTTAAAGATTATCAAGAGGGGTTCCTGGGTGGCTCAGTTGGTTGAGCCTCTGACTCTTGATTTCAGCTCAGATCATGATCTCAGTGCTTTGGAGTTGATCCCCATGTCAGTCTCCACATTCAGGGTAGAGTCTGCTTGTCCTTTTTCCTCTCTTCCTCTCTCTGCTTCTTGCTCACTCATCCTCTCTCTCTCTTTCTCTCATAAAAAAAATAATAATAATAAAATAAATAAATAAATAAATAAATAAATAAATAAATAAATAAATAAATATCTTTTAAAAAATAGAGATTATCAGGAATGTATTAGAGGAGCAAGTATAAATGAACTGTTTTTTGAATAGTTTCTTGAACATCTCCAGTTTTTCTTAGATTTGAAAGAAAAAGTAGAACAGTGGAATTTCAACTATAATATGGCCCAAGGGAATATGGATATGAAATAATTTGAAATGGTAAACTCATCTCTTTCCCAGCTCCTAAGGAGATGTTTAATGGATTTTCAGTGGAAGCTTCATAACACTGCACAGTAGGAAATCAGTTTTCATCTGAATTCAAAGGAGAAAATGACTCTTTGATCCCAAAGAGGTTAAAATGTCCTTCCCTTTACTACCATAGAGAGAAAAAATATATTGTTAATGAGGAAAAGGGATTGTGGGAGAGAAAATAAAGTAAAACCACATAGAAATGTAAGTCAAAGCATGCAGTTGGGAGAGAGAGAGAGAAAGGGAGAGAGAGAGAATGGAAATACGAGGAAGTGAAAATAAATCCTACTATCATTCCCATTAGCAAGTTATACAGGAAACAATATTTTATATAACAGTTTGGAAGGAAACAAGTCTTCCTTATATTTCAGTAAACAATAATATCATTAAAAAGACTGAACTTTAGGCAAGTTTTTTATGTAAAAATTAAGAACATTTTTTACTAAATACATGTATAGAGCATAAAAGTAAAGGGAAAAAGCAATATGGAATATCTTTCTAGGTTTTGAGAATATTCTGGGGAAAAAAAAAATTCAGGCCAAAGCAGAAATATACCCTTGACCAGATTCTTTATAATTCACCTTCCTGTGTCCAATAAGGAGAAATAAGTTTCATATTAGAGCTCACTTCAAAGCATTGAAGTTTACAGCCTCTAAGCATGTTAGTAAAAATATATGTCCTTGTTTGAGAGTAAAGTTTCAATCATTTTGTAAAAATCATTTCATTAAAAAAATTTATTTAATTTCTATCCACAGGTTCTTTTTTTTATTATTATTTTTTAATTTATTTATGATAGTTACACAGAGAGAGAGAGAGAGGCAGAGACACAGGCAGAGGGAGAAGCTGGCTCCATGCACTGGGAGCCCAAGTGGGATTCGATCCCGGGTCTCCAGGACCGTGCCCTGGGCCAAAGGCAGGCGCTAAACTGCTGCGCCACCCAGGGATCCCTATCAACAGGTTTTGACTTACACAGGTAATTTGGTTGTGTGAAAGTCTCATGATATTTGAGTTATAATTTTGGTATTTGTTAGTAACCAGGATATGTATTTCAACAAGATTTTTTCCCCTGTATATTATGAATTTCACTATGAATACGGAACATGGTGGAAACATAAAGAACCACAAAGCACTACCAAATTTTAAATGGTATAGCAGCAAATTCACTGGAAAACTAATATAATAATAGACCTGTTGAGTTCATGCATGATTTGGCAAACCTTTTCATATTATCCAGATAATATTTTCCATTACATTTTTATATCACTAAACTGTTCTTTCCCTAATTCTAGACTTTGGAATAAAAGAGAACAGAATCTATCAATAACTTCAGAGATGAATTTTTCCTTTTGTAATTAAAACAATTATTTTTTTTAATACAGTGATATTGGGACACCTGGGTGGCTCAGTGGTTGAGCATATGCCTTTGGCATAGGGTGGGATCCTGGAGTCCCAGGATCAAGTCCTGCATTGGGCTCCCTGCATGGAGCCAGCTTCTCCCTCTGCCTGTGTCTCTGCCATTCTCGCTTTATGTCTCTAATGAATAAATAAATAAAATCTTAAAAAAAAAAGTTAAAAAAATAAAACTGATATTTTAAGACAACCATAATATCATTCCATAGTTACACATTTATTTTGGACTAAAATTCATATTCACCCATTTTGATTAATTTCTGGCATTTAAGAATTTATTGTTTGCTTATTATATATATCTAGTTACCATTATTGCAGAAGTAACTGTTGTTGATTCGGTTATATTATGACAACTATATTAAGCAAACAGGCCAAATAAAGATATAAATTTGTTAGCAAATATTCCTGGAACCTATTTGTTTATGAGGAAAATGTGCCCATTGGACCCTTGAGACACATTCTTTTAAAAATCTATTTCTCAAATAATCAAGATGCCCATTTCCTCCTTATACATCTATAATCAACAAAGCTAAAATTATCTTGTCTAAGTGTAGCATACAGATGAATTAACAGATCATAGGTGTGAAAAGAGTATAAATAGGTCAAAGTAGAGAAAGTGTTCTCTAAAATAAATGTAAACATTTTATCTTTACCAATATTCTAGGAGAGAAAACAATATATCATTTCAAGGGTTATCATATCTCTGTTTTCTCTGGAATACACAATCAGAGAATAAGAGGAAAAGATACAACCCATTAGCCATATTAATTTTAAATTTAAAGTCATTTTGTACAGAAATTCTTAAACATTTCAATTATACCCAAGACCTGTCTGTAAACTCCATAGAACTAATCAATAGTTCTTTTTTCTTTCTAATCAATAGTTCTAAGTAAATGTATTCAGATGTCTGATTTTAGTGTGTGCTATATCTTGTTGATTTCCATAAGCATCAAACACTCCTAGGAACTTGGTTACAATCCATAAAATGAGAGGTCTTTCAGTTTGAGTTTTCCTAGCTTCACAAAAAATCTGATCATACCTGTGCCAAGGACTTCTTACCATTGTCTTCTATCTATCTGCAGGTTAGAATAAAATGCACTGAACCCAGAAGCATGTTAAAAACTGTGAAAATGACTTTGGCATTCAAGAGGTCACATATGTTTCATGATGGAATAATTTTGCTTATGGAAAATACCTGTGAGAATGCCACAGCTGGAAGTTTTAAATGTATTTAATCTAATATTCTTACTTTAGAGTTGAAGAAAATGGGTGACAGAGAAGTGAACTAACTTGCATCAGATAAAAATTGTAGCTAAAAGAAGACCAGAATGCAGGTTTTGCCTAATTTCAATATAGTTATTTTTCTACTTTGAGAAAAAAAAAAAAAAAAGAACCCTCTGGAATTATCTTAACTCTTAGCACTACTGAATCATGCAAATTGATCCAGTTAAAGAAACAGGGAAGATGATAGAGGAAAACAAAGGAAACTAATGGGCACTTGCTACATATTAGTAACTATTCTCTGTTCTTTATATTATAATCTCACATTTAATATCAACAATATTACTGTCCTCATTTTATAATTGAGGATACTAAAAAGCTCAAATATGATATCTAAGGTTGTTCTTTTACTGCCAGTTGCCTGATGAAAACAAAAAGCCCTATACATGGTTGCATGTACATTTCTTGGCATTTATGCCTCTGCATCCCTTCTTGAGTTTCCATATGTCTTATTCATCTGCCAAATTATTAATTTTCCTTTGAGGACAAGATTACTGTCAACATTCTTCCCAAACATACAAGAAAGATGTGTCAGGGCATTCACACACAAAAAGCTTCAGGAAAAGATACTATGTGACAAATGTTATATAAGTGGTAAAACAAAGAAGCTTAAGGGATCATCAAAGAGATAAGTCTTTCCACGATGGTGTGAATTCTGAAAGAGCACTTAAGAAGATATTACACTGAACTGCATTCTTGGTCACTAATGTTAAAAAGACATATAATTCCAATAAACCATGTGAAGTTTGAAAAGCCTATATACCAGTATGGCTAAAGCAAAAAGCTTTGGTTGCAAACTGATGCAGAGGAGTGCTAATGAACTGATTAGGAACGATCCAAAAGGGATCTTGCTTGTTAATGCAAGCAGTTGGGGTTTTAATTAATAGCTAATTGGGAATGTGCTAGATATTTTTATTATGATGATGTTAAAAAAAGAAATACCTTTTCAAAAGATCACTTTCTTTTTTTTTTTTTTTTTTTTAAGATTTTATTTATTACTCATGAGAGACACAGAGAGAGAGGCAGGGACATAGGCAGAGGGAGAAGCAAGCTCCTCACAGAGAGCCCAATGTGGGACTCGATCCTGATCTCGAGATCATGCCCTGAGCCAAAGGCAGATGCTCAACCACTGAGCCACCCAGGCACCACAGATTACTTAATTCTTGATACAGAGGATGAATATGACAAGAAAAAATGGCAGGAAGACCAGCAAAGAAGTTATTAAAACCAAGATGTGGGCAGCTGGAAATGGAAGTGATATATATCCTATCTATAAAATCAGTAAGGCTTTTTTTGAAAGCAAAAGCATGATTCTTTCTTCATGGTAGGTAGGTATCTACCTTTTGTCTCATTTCTACAAATATAGAAACTGCTCCATTAGAATCTAAAAATGACCCTTTATTTTCCAGATTATCTTGCTTCTCACTAGTACATCCCTCTCTCCTCTGATCTGACCTCTCCTCTTCAAGTCAATACACCATGAGACAGTAACATCTTCTTTTGATTTTTCAATCAATAAGTAAGTGACTTAGCAAAGATTAACGATGATTACCATCATCCTTTTTAAATCTGACATCGTCATTTAGAAGAATGAGAAGATGGGTAATTAGATCACAGTCACATTCGAATTATTGAAACATTTAAGAGTTTCATGAAAATAGTAAAGTAAAACTTTCTAATTAAGTTCAAATACTTGTATTTTGTATTACATAAAATACAACTTGTTAGCTATGAATCCAGTTGCATTTTTCCTTTTTATTTACTTATCAGCCAAACCAAAATAAGAAAAATGTAGTATTTTCCAGATACTATGTTAATGTAGAAATAGTTGATTGGTTATTTGCATTTTGGCACATTATAGAGATTTATAGGGAATTAAACCTAATTGACAGATTGAAATAATTAAAGTGATCTATATTTCTATAATATTTGGATTGATATATGTTAAGCCTCTCTAAATACTAAGCATTTAGAAAGAAATCTGTCAGAGAGACCACAAATAGAGCAGTTATCAGCCTCATCCTAAAATTTTAGGAGCAACTTATGTACAGTAAGTGGATTAAGGTAAAGTTGGGAGAAAATAATATCTTTGGCAACCCAATATAGATTTTTAGGTCTCTGAGGATTGGTCTGTGGCTGTTGAAGATCTAGGCTGGAACACCTGCTAAGTTGAGTGGCTTTCTACCTTCAGCTCCTATTTGTTGCAAGAGGTAGTTAGAGAGGTCAATCCAGATGCTTAGAGAAGCAACATTTCTCAAAGTTTTATGAAAATAAATGAACTTTCAAAGTTAGTTAGAAGCTTCTAAAAAAGATAGATTTCTAAACTCCAAGAACAAACTTATTGAATTAGAATTCCTGGTAGCAGAATGGCAAATCTGCATTTTTTAAAAAAGATTTTATTTATTTATTCATGGGAGACACAGGAGGCAGAGACATTGGCAGAGGGAGAAGCAGGCTTCTCACAGGGAGCCCGATGCAGGACTCCAACCCAGAACTCTGGGATCATGCCCTGAGCCAAATGTATATGCTCAGCTGCTGAGCCACCCGGGTGTCCCAGCATATCTGCATTTTTAACAATGATTTTTATGCACTCGAGTGCTTAAACAATAGTCTTCAAACTTTTGCTCACGTTACTCTTATCTAAATTTAAAAACCTGTATTTAACAATTTTTTTGTGAAGAAATGCTAAACATTTACTTTCAGAAAATATCAAGTATACACTACAGTGTTATTAACTATAGTGAGATGATTGATTTATTAATTAACTTAATTGTGGGGAACTATTTCACAATGTATGTATCTATCAAATCACCACACATGCACTTTATTTTTTTTTTTAAGATTTGTTTATTTATTCATGAGAGACACAGAGAGAGAAAGAGAGAGAGGCAGAGACACAGGCAGAGGGAGAAGCAGGATCCATGCAGGGAGCCCGACGTGGGACTTGATCCTGGGTCTCCAGGACCACACACCCTGGGCTGAAGGCGGCGCTAAACTGCTGAGCCACCCGGGCTGCCCATGCACATTCACTTTAAATATGAAGTTTTGGGATGCCTGGGTGGCTCAGTGGTTGAGCGTCTGCCTTCGGCCCAGGGCATGATCCTGGAGTTGCAGAATCGAGTCCCACATCGGGCTCCCTGCATGGAGCCTGCTTCCCCTCTGCCTGTCTCTGCCTCTTTCCGTATCTCTTATAAATAAATAAATAAATAAATAAATAAATAAATAAATAAATAAAATCTTAAAAGAAATTGTACAGTTTTATCTGTCAATTATACCTCAATAAAACTGAAAAAGTAATATTTTAAAATTTTAATAGGTAATAAAGTGATTAACAAGTTTTAGCAATTTTAAATATTGTTACTTCTGGTATATTGTTTATAATAGCCTATTGTAAAAACAGTTTAACATTCTTATAGCTATATCCAGAGTATTTAAATAACTTGTGATTTGATATTCACTATCATGATTTAAAAACTTCACTTTTATAGTCATAAATTATTACATTTTCTCACTGAATGCATATTTATAATCTACTTAATAATTTTACTCTAACAGTATTTTCAATAACCTTTTATTATGGACAATTAAAACCAATGTAAAAGAAGAAATAATATTGTAAGTAGCCTTCATTGCACAATAGTTTTCATAATTACCAGCATATAGGCAAACAGGTTTCATATATACCCCCATTTAGTTTTTTCTTATTGTATTAATTTTAAGGCAAACTCACACAGAGTTATTTTATATGTAAATATATATGTATTTATTTCTAAAAAAAATAAGAACTGCTTTTAAAATACACCATGGAACATTCCAAAGCATTAAAAATAATTCCTTTATATAACCAAATATCAAGTCATTGTTAAAATTTTCTTGCTTGTCTCATAAATGTATGTGTATATTTTGTTTGTTGTAACATGATCCAAATAAAATCCACACATTATATTAGGTTGATAAAGCTCTGAATTTTCTTTGAGTTTGTAGCATTGGTGTTAAATAGAACTTGCTATGAACATGGAAATCATTTGTATGTATGGTCTCCATGTATGGCTATTGCTCTCTTGAAATATACTAGATGAACTGAATTTTTAACCTGATTTTTATTGATTTAAATTTAAATAGCCACATATGGCAAGTGGCTACAGTTTTGGAAAGTGAATATCAAAGAAAGGACTCTTGGGGATCCCTGGGTGGCTCAGCGGTTTGGCACCTGTCTTTGGCCCAGGGAGTCATCCTGGAGATCCAGGACTGAGTTCCACATCCGGCTCCCTGCATGGAGCCTGCTTCTTCCTCTGCCTGTGTCTCTGCCTCTCTCTCTCTCTGTCTCTCGTGAATAAATAAATAAAATCTTTAAAAACAAACAAAGAAACGACTCTCTTTTATGTTTTACTTACAATATATCTGTTAAAAATATCAGGTTTTTTTGTCTATTCAGTATCCCATAATCTGGATTCTATTGGCTGTAGAGATGGCATTTGATATCTTCCTCTGTCTCATATATTTTTCTGTAAACTGATGCTCAGATCTAGAAGTGTGATCAATTTAATATTGATTTTCAGCAAGAATATGACATAGTTAGTTGCTATTGTATTTTTCCATTACGAGGCCTCTTGCCTAATAGCTTCCTTTTAGTGATCATTGCCTAGATCCATAACTTCATTTGTGGTTACAAATGGTGATATTCTAATTCTGTCCTTTCTTTTCATTAAGACTGGAATGTTTGAATAAGGAGAAATGCCTTTCTTAATTATTTAGTTATCCAGAAACGTAGTTTGAAAGAAAGGTGAAATAAATTCTTGATTCTTACTTTCAAAATAATAACTGGGCACTTTAGAATTTTATGATGTTCATCAATGATTGTTGCTATTTTTAAATGCCATTATGATCTGTGGATTTAAATAAATGTGATGTATCTCAATCTATTGCAATTATATTTCTTCTTGATGATAAAGTTTTTCTATTATTGAGCCAAAGAAAGAGTCTTCAAGTTGGCTGTAAGATCATTTACATGATATCAGTGAGTCTGTGTTTATTATGTAAGACATACCAGGCATACCAGACATACCATACATACAAGACATACCAGGCTAATCTAGTGTATTTCTTGTTCTAGATCTGCACTCACCCATCTCAGAAACTGTGGTTTACTTTAGTTGAATTTTAGAGACCACAATTTGGTCATAAGTTGGCCATTTTCTTTCTTGGCACTTTCAAGTGACAGTGATAAGAACAACAAGAACAAATATAAAAATGCCATTGTGACTTCTTACTAATACTTCCAAATCAGGGCAGCCCTGGTGGCTCAGGGTTTAGCACTGCCTTCAGTCCAGGACCTGATCCTGGAGACCTGGGATTGAGTCCCGCGTTGGGCTCCCTGCATGGAGCCTGTGTCTCTGCCTCTCTCTCTGTGTGTGTCTCTCTCATGAATAAATAAATAAAATCTTAAAAAAAAAAAATTCCAATCTTTAAATAAAATAATACTTCCAAATCAAATTCAGTATTTTAGGGTTGTTACTTGAGCTTATTGAACCTGTATCTCTACCCTTTATCTACTGCAGAACATCTGTTTTTTAAAGATGTCAATATAAATTAGTCCCTGTTCTTTATCCACAGTATATACATAATATTCTCTGGATGAAAAATGAAATAATATATAAAAAACCAAATTTTCAATAATATAAAGAGAACTTCTACAAAACAATATTAAGTGTAAAAAAACCCACCACAACAAAATTCAATTGAACAAATTTTAAAGATATATTGGCTTTATTCAATGATTTGTGAATTGGGCAGCATCCAATGTAGCAGACAGAAAATAAGCTCCAGAGAGCTGTACAAAATGAAAGACTTTTATTAGCAGAAGGGAACAGGAACAAGGAAGTTGTGCAAGGCAAAAAAGCAGATTGGTTATGGCAAAGTCACTTTCCTTTAGGGGATGGTAGGAGTTTATCAGGGAGATTACATATGTGCTGATCAGATGATATCTGATTGACTTGTTCTGAAGAACAGTTTACAGCAGCCATACTCTCAGTTTTGAAGGGGAGAAAACACTTTATTAATATTATAAAAATCTAATAAAAACAGAAAGAAGAAAAGGGAAATATACTCATAGATGAAGGCAATAGTAAGCAGTATAGGAGCATAAAACAAGTTACATCAAATTGAGTACTTACAACATCCAGCCTCATGAGCTGGGGAAGCCCTGTGGAGACAACCAGGCTGGAGTCTCAATTGAGAGGCCTGGGTGGAGTGTCCTCCCCTCAAATGAGACTTCCAACTGACTCTCTCCATAAGGGCCATATTAATGGGACAAATAATGGGGTCTGAAGTTAAATGTTTGTTTGCCAATACGCAGTTTGGAGCAAGCTATATTTCTGTGTTATCATGTCTTTACATCTTCAAGAAGCCTGGGCCATGTGTGCTTGCCTCCCCTCCCAGATTCCATTCTAGGATAGCATCCCAGCCTGGATCCAGAGGAGATGCAAGGCACAATGTATAGCTCTTAGCCTCCAGACCAGGAAGGGCCAATTCTGACCTGGAGACCCCATAATGTCAATTAACCAGGCTCCTGAGGTCACTCATGCATCACAAGACTCTCGCACAACATTCTTTAGCCTGCCTGAGTACCTGCAGGTTGGGGTGGTCAATTATGCAGGACAAATCACAGAAATCTCCATCTATCCAATACGACAGTGAAGGAGTTTGGGCTAGGTCCCCCCAAAATGTGCCACTTTAGCATGGAGACTTTTTTGAGCTAAAGGCAATCAAGGCCTTTGAGATCAAGAAAAACTTCTGTCCCTCACTTAACTACATAGAAGAATCCAAACTGGGGAGTCCTTCCCAAATGAAGGGCCATTACCAGAGATAAATTTTATGAGTGACCTACCTGTATGACAAACATCTAATTACCAAATGTTTACAAATCTTATTGCCCTGTGAATTGCATTCCGTCCCTTTGAAGTACTAGACTTCTACCCCGTTATCCTTAGTTTAGGATAATATATATATAATCTCATTTTCTCTGATTGTCCCTGGAGTTTCATGTCTGTGTGGATTTCTCATATATAGGAAATTAAATTTAGTTTTCTTCTGTTTGTTAATCTGTCTCATTGTCAGTTATTAGTTCAGTTATAGAGACCTTGAAGTAATCAGAAAATTCTTCCCCCCCTACAACTGGTTTAAGATATAATTTCTGGGAAAATGGAAACTAGTTTTGTTTTGGTGTAGCATAAGCAATTCCATTTTGGCCTTGTCTTTTTTTTTTTTTTTTTTTCTTTTTTAAGATTTTATTTATTTACTCATAAGAAATACAGAGAGAGGCAGAGGGAGAAGCAGGCTCCATGCAGAGAGCCTGATATGGGACTTGATTCCGGGACTCCAGGATCATGCCCTGGTCCAAAGGCAGGCGGTCAACTGCTGAGCCACCCAGGCGTCCCTGGCCTTGTCTTGTTTTTAACAACTGTAATAAATATCATCTTCTAATACCACTTTTTACAATGAAGTCCACACTTTTTTTGTAATCTAGATATGCATCTATACTTAACCCATTAGAATAATCTAGACCTATCAGTGAAAAATAATATTAGAAAAGAAAAATTTTCCCTTCTTCCCTTCTAGGTTCTTCAAGTGGCCTGATAAATACATTGACATAGGACAGATTAACAGGAAAGAAATTAATTATATACTTATAGGAACCTCACAAATACATGAGACTCCAAGGCAGTCAGGCCATGGAGGCTTATAAATCAACCTAAGTTAAGGAGACGGTGGTAGGGGTCTGGAGCTTTAAAGGGGAAGAAGATAAAGCACATAAAGAAGAGCAAATGTTTTATTAACAATTGCTTATGCCTTGCAGGTAAGGTTTTCTGATATAAAAACTTATCTCTGGTGATAGCTCTTTTCCTGGTACAGGCCTCCTATCTAAATTCTATTAGACAGTTGAAGGAGAGATACAAAGTTTTTCCTAAATCTGCTGGTTCTTAATTATTTTTAATCTCCAAACAATCCTCGTATCAAAGTAGTACATTTTAGAATGACTTATTTTGTTCCTTCGCAATAGGACATAAATCTATTGTGATAAAAGATGTCTTTGAAGTTGGAATTTATATTCATGAAAATAAAAACTGTGAGCACAATTTATCTAACAAATACAAAATGCTTGAGGTTTAATTTAGGAAATTAAGAAAAGTCATATGTTCACTTAGATTTAATATGGATCAAGGGCTATTTTTTGAGCTGAGACATTTAGAATATACTTTTTAGGTGAATAATATGAATATTTATAAAATGGAGTGTGAGGTTTAGGTTCACTTCTTTGGAAATAATATTTGTACACAATAAATTACAATTTCAGGTCTTCAATGTTTTTCTCATTGGTTCAAAACATGAGAACTATTAATACATAAAAAAGCAATCCTCAATTTCATTTATAATAGAGCTAGGGCTAATAAGAGTAAAGGTGAATTTGATTCTGTTCTTTTACACCAATATTTTGCAATGCAACACATTATATATCTGAATGAGACTTTGAAAACAATATTAAGATTTTAAAATTGTATTTCCATAAGCAGAATGAATTAAGAGTCTCCAGAAAAAGTAAAATGAGTCATAGCTTTTGTGACACAGAAGTCATTTTAGGCCTCCAGCTATTTTCTATTTTTGGTGATCTATGCCCTATGGACTCTACTTGCCTAAGCACACTTCTTGCAGGACTTCCTAGGAGATGTCAGAATTATAAAGAAATGCAAAAATCTTACTAGTTAAGGATTGTAAAAGAAGTCAGGGAATATAAAAACTAACAGTTTCAACCAGGCCAGGAAATAGTCTAACCATATCAGATACAATAAGTCAGTGGTAAAATTCCCAGTGCTGTTACAGAAGCAAGCAAGGTCTTGAGATAGCTAAGGAAAGATCCCTTCTGGTTTGAACCAGCTCTCAGAGGTATGCTCATAGCCCCTTCTCTGCCCATCAGTTATCTCTGTTTCATTATAATGTTAGTGTCCACCCTGTGAGGAGCATAAGCTTCATTAACTTAACATGGGATTCATATGGACACCAGCACAACATTTGCATGCCATTGATTAAGTTTTGGAATATAGGTGAAGTTTGGTGGGGTGAGGTCCAGAACCGATGGCCAAGAAAGAATTCTTGAGACGTCTTTAGTGCAAAATGGTGGTTTTATTAAAGCACAGGGACAGGACCCGTTCTTGTGCCCAAGATTGCGAATCTGAGAAACCACCAAGGAACCGACACCGATGCAAACACACAAGGGTTTATTTACAAGCTCCAGCTTGGGTCCAAGTATACCCGAGGCAGCGGAGTGGGGACTTAGACCCTGAGGTGGGTTTCAGCTTAGTTTTTTATAGGCTGGTCTAGGGGATCTTCAGAAGGGGTGGAGGAATTTCTCAAGTTCTGTTTACATTTTGATATGGGGCTTTCAAGGGCATTGAGCTCTGTTCTTATTCTAATAGGGGCTTCCTGCCCTTGGCTTGGGCTCTGTTCTTATTCTAATAGGGGCTTTCTAGGATGTTAAGCTGTAAGCTGTTTTCTTCCTGTAACTGAAGTAATGTAAATTTCAGCTCTTATTCACAGGGGCCTGGGATGGCTGTACTTGTGCTAACGCTAAACTTGAGTTGGAATGGCCTTGATTTTTCTCAGCCTCCACACCGTGGGCAGGAAGGGCTGCTGCTCTGGGCCTGTGAGGGGTGGGTGATTATATACCTGAGAGTTGGGAGGGGTTTGAGGATAGTGTACTCTTTAAGGAATTTTGGAAGCAAAGTTTCCAGAACCTTGAGGGGGCTAGCTGTTGTTAGAAAAAGGTCACTTAATACTGTCTAATAAAACCTGAGTCATGAGACCCTTCAGATGTTTGTCAGTGGGGCATGTACTTGAAGGAAGATAGTCCATAGGTATCTTGGGGGTTTAAAGATAAAGGGACATTTCTAAAGGAATTTTCATATGTTAAAGTAGGCTTACAGTATCCTGGGAGTCAAGCTAAGTTGCCTTTTGCCCTTAGCAAAGTATTAACATCTAAGCAGTTGAGTCTGTAAAGGAATGTCACTCTCCCAGTTTCAAGGACTGGTCAATGGGCTTTGTCCTCAGCTAGTCCGCAGTTCTCTCATCACCATGACAAAGCTCTCCTTTCTGAAGATTCTGAATATTCAAAACTCTAAATAAAGAACCTGATCACCCCTGCTCAAAGAGTCCTGGCTTTGGAAGTTATTCCCCATGACTTCCTTATTTGTTGCAATAAAGTAGTTTCCTTTTTGTGAAGCTCTACCTAGTGTAATCTCTATCTATAATTCACGAGGGAGCAAACCGTTAGTTTGATTAGATTTCTAGATATCAGTGGTTTTCAATCCTCAAAAAGGTGCAGCAGCATCACTTACAGAACTGTAGAAGAGGAAAAATAATTTTCCTTTACCCTTCTAGGTTCTTGGATGAGACCCACTCTGCAAGGAAAGACAGATTGTCAGTGGAAAGAGAGCCAACCTTAAAGTAGGTTAGTAAATGCTTTATTCATTTTCTTACTTAGGACTATAGCCAGAAGACAGTTTTTCAGATTGCTCTGAAGAACTGCTCTGAAGCTTGTTAGCTCCAGGGGATTACATATGCAAAAGAGGAAGGAGTTTTCCAGATACATACATGTCACAAGGTATAATTTGTTATGGTTATAAAAATTAAAGTTTTTCTGATTTCTACTTAGACATTAGATCTTTAGGTCATCCTAATACATTATGTTGCTGTCATACCTGATTTATTAAAACATATTGCCTGCATGCTTTTGCTTACCTGGTTTTCCAGTTCTTCCTTTTTTTGATGGCTCCTTGAGGTCACTTGAGAGGATCACAGAAGGCTGACATCTAGCGTCTATTGCAGTTTTAGTGTGCTAGATTAACAGGAGCAAAACAAACAGAAGTTTATATATATATAAACTTACTAGATCATGGGTTTATATATATATATATATAGCATCCTGTATATATGGGAGACACCCAGGAAAACTCCCTGAAATGGCTCAAGCCATCACCTTAAATAACTTTTTCAACTAAATTCAAAAGAAGATTTTATTTTTTTTATTTATTTTTTTTTAATTTATTTTTTATTGGTGTTCAATTTACTAACATACAGAATAACACCCAGTGCCTGTCACCCATTCACTCCCACCCCCCGCCCTCCTCCCCTTCTACCACCCCTAGTTCGTTTCCCAGAGTTAGCAGTTCAAAAGAAGATTTTAGAGGGTGAACAGCTAATTATAGGAGGTTGTCAGGTAAAGCACAGGAAAGCTATAGTTATTATGCAAATTTAAATCCTTGCCTTCTCCATGGATAAACTTTTCTAGAGATCTAATCATCCTCCTTTTCCTGGTACAGAGGTAGATTATTTTACAAATGGAGATTTCCCTTAGGAATGTAAATGTTTCTTACAAAAGGGTAAAATCATTGAGTTTTAGGTTTATCCTAAATCTGCTATTTCTTAAAAATAACATGCTCAAGATAATCTGGATTCCAACTAGGCAAATTTTGGGATGCCAAAGTCGACTCCTCTTAAGATGTCTCACATGTGACAATTCTGATTACTCTGATTAAATAAATTTGGAGTCCCACTCACCCTTTTAGGCTACAGGCAGTCCAATCCCTAGCCAGGATAAAGAATTCCAGAAGAATTTACACTACTTTGGAACATGAAGTTTTCTTGTTATTGTATTTTTTAAATGAAAAAATAAATGGATTATAGAAAGACTTAAAGGGGGAAAAACCCAACTAGCCTTAATGGACTACTAATAATCTGTATGCTGAAAAAAGTTAGCCGTGGTTGTTCTAAATACTGTAAAATAAAAATACTAAATGTACATAGATTGCATTTGAAAGAATTACGCTCTTCTCAGGAAACTTGGTTTTGTATTATCTGTAGGGTAAATATGCACAAATATTAGTGGAAGTAAATTGCAGATTATTTTCACCTACACTATAAAATAATTCAGGAACAAATGGAATTCAGATATCCTGCTTTTTATGGAGAGTCAGAAAGAGACATTACAGAGTGAGATGGAAGGTTGGGGGTATATATGGTTTTTCAGGTATTTACATTTTTATTCTTAGATGTGGACACTTTTAGATTTTTCATTATAATATTTGGTTTCTTGTCCTCAGTTCCTAAAATAGCTTCAGACCCTTAAAGATGAAATGGGTGTCTTGCTATACATAACAAATCCCTTTCGATCACAACTGGGTTTAGAAGAATGGGGTTTATAAGATGAATTTGGAAATCCCCTGAAGGTGGGGAATTGTTTTCCATGGAAACCAACCCTGTGAGTAGAGAGTTGAAACTTTCAGTCCCATCCTCTGACCTTGTAGGAAAAGAAAGGTGCTAGAGATACAGTCCAATCACCAATGGCCAAGAATTTAACCACTCACGTCTATATAATGAAGCTTCCATAAAAACCCAGAAAGCAGGGAGACCTTTCAAGTTGGTAGAGATTTAGGGAGAACAGTCTGCTCCAAGAAGGCATAGGAGTTTTGACCCTTTTGTCCATCTTTCCCTCCCCTCCCCTCCCCATACATTTGCCCTGTGCATCTCTTCCATCTGGCTTTTCCTAAGTAATATCTTTTGATAATAAACCCATGATCTAGTAAGTTTAATATTTCTCCGAGTTCTGTGAGTTGATCTAGCAAATTGATCAAGTCCAAGGCAGCATAGGTCATTGGGACCTCCAATCTATAGCCAGTTGGTCACATAACCTGGGCTTTCAACTGGCATCTGAAGGCCACGAGGAGAGGGAGTGTTTTGTAGGACTGAGTCTGTAACCCATAGGATCTGATACTGACTTGAGTAGATAGCATCAGTCGATAGAATTTAGTTAGATTGTTCTACACTTAGTTTGTGTCCAGAGAATCACTTGGTAGTACATGGGAAAACCTCCCCTCCTCAACAGTGGAAATTAGGTCCCAGACACCTTTTACTGGTAATAAATTTTTGATCCTCAAATCTGTTCTGTTTGATGTGCATGCTGTTACTCCAGCTTTCTAATCACTTTTTAAATGTCATATCTTTTTCCATCTTTTTACTTTTAACCTACATATTACTTTATATATTACATATAAACACAATATTGTTGAGTCATGCTTTATACACTTTGATGATCTGTCTAGTATTTGGCTTTTTTTTTTTTTTTAAATTCATGAGAGACACAGAGAGAGGTAGACATAGGCAGAGGGAGAAGCAGGCTCTTTGTGGGGACTCGATGCAGAACTTGATTCCAGGACCCCGGGATCACTACCTGAGCTGAAGGCAGAGGCTCAACCACTGAGCCACCAGACCTCTCTAGTATTTGGCTTTTAAAAACAATGTAAATTTACTATAATTATCAGTATGAGTAGGTTTAAGTGTGTACCCTTGCTGTTCATGTTCTATTGTCTAATATGTTTTTGTTCATTATATTTTCACCTTCCTACCTTCTTTTGGATTGTATATGCTTTAGTATGCAATTTCATCTTAATTTATCCTAGTCTTTTTTTATCCTAATATTCTAGTTTATTATCACTTTTTTGATTTCCTTTTTTGGTGCTTGCATTCATGTTTACATCATGCAGATCAATCTAGATTTTCCATAGGCAAGCTGACTTCAAGGATACAAATTATAGGAGGGTTTCAAATCATTACAAAATAAGTAATCAGGGGATAAAAGCATCATTCCTTAGTCTTTGTATGATATATTTTAACTACATTTTTTTAACTAAAAATGACTAACCTTTAAATGGTCTTCTGTTTGCTGTAACATCTTTTAGTACTTCTTTATAGTAAGAAAATCATCTTTAAGAAATTTAATTATTTTACACAGATTTAAAATAAACTATTTACTATTTACTATAATAAGTAAAAAGGGATTTTTAATTTATTCTAACACCATAATATTTTATCTAATGGAATTCTCATTTCTATGATATAATTTTATATAGGTAAAATTTAAATAACACAGTATTATATGGAGTCTAGATATGATAAAAGCTTGTAATGAAAGCCAAAATACTACTTCAGATAGAGAATTGCCGAAGTACATGGTGGTAAAATATTAAATCTAGTGGTTTTCAAAATTCACAAAGGAGAATTAAAACAAGATAGTCGGGACTCCTGGGTGGCTCAGTGGTTGAGCGTCTGCCTTTGGCTCAGGGCAAGATCCTGGGATCTGTAATCTTGTCCTACATGGGACTCCTTGCATGCAGCCTACTTCTCCCTCTGCCCGTGTCTCTGCCTCTCTCTCTGTGTGTCTGTCATGAATTAATAAATAAAATCTTTTAAAAAAAAATCCAACAAGATAGTCATGAGGTTAATTCTGGATGAAAAGAAATCTGAGTACATTGGAGAAAGAATAATAAATAGAACTCTGTCATGAAGTGGTTATGAGAGGGTGTTGGTGAATGTTGGGAAGAAGGCACCTGGGCTGATGGCCACATTATCTCAAATAGTTATTTAATGCTTTCAGGATATATAGGATTTTATATCATTGCTTAATTTCATTCAGGTAAGAAAATCAAAACTTGCACAAATAGAATAGCAGGGACAATATCTCAATTCAATTCTAATTCCAAAGTATGTGTTCCTAATATTGTGATGTCTGTTGACTGCATATGTTGAAAGGAGATGGGTGAATGTGAAAAAGCTATTTTGCAGTTTTTTGGTATTTTAATGTTAGAAAAGAGATGTTAGGCTATATTATTAAATGTTACTTTTAAATGACATCAGTATTGTGGATTTACCTATTATTAGTTAGATCAGGAAATGGAAACCTAATAATATAAAGTAATAATTTGAGGCCCAAGGGGAAAATAAAAACAGGTAAAATTTGCTTAAATGTCAAGTGGCAATTAGCTGTTATATAAGAATGCAGGTTTCTGAATTAATAATATCAACAGAATGAAACTTCTAATAGCCAATTAAGCTGAATTGTAGATACAGGCCTTCAGTAGAGTCCTTTGGTCTGCTGTTACTAAATCATACCCTTTTCAGAATACAAACTGATTGGGGTGCCTGGGTGGTTCAACTGGTTAAGCCTCTGCCTTCAGCTCAGGTCAGTGGGGCTGATCTGCTCAGTGGGAAGTCGGCTTCCCCTTCTTCTCCTGCCCCTCCCCCTGCTCCTTGTTTCTCTCTCAAATAAGTAAATAACATCTTTTAAAAAAGGGAATACAAACTGGTTATCATCTTCAGAAGATGATTTAATCACTGCTTTAATACAGATTTATGTAAACCATACCTGCATCATTAGTGAAATCTTAGAAACTTAAGAAGTCCTCATTAAATCTGTTATGAAATTCAAGATTTAAAACTAGAGAAAAAATTAAATATCTCTTCATTCTATTCTATTTCATATAACTTGCAAAAATTTTGAGAACTTTCAAAAATTGAGGAGAGAAGCTTATTAGAAATCCATCTCTCCTATATTTGCATGTGTATGTAAGCATGCTATGTATATATGTGCATTTTTATGAGTATTGGAACTTATATGCATGCACATATATTATTTATGTGTACATACATATATATTCAATCAATACCTTTGAATATACGAATACATATAATATGTCTACATATCCACAAAGTCCTTGTATGTGTATTAAATAATTGTGTGGTTTGTTTAAGGCATTCTTTTTAATAAACTTTTAATTTGATAATATTTGTATATCTGCGAGAACAATGCAAAGATAGTTTGGGGGGTTTCCATATACTTTTCCCTATTTTTAACATTTTAAATTGGTATGGTACATTTGTCACAATTAATGAACCAATATTGATACATCATTTTTTTTTTTTTGATACACTATTAAGTCTATTTTCTATTTGGATTTCCTTAACTTTTTGCCTAATGTCCTTTTGCTGTTCAGGGTTCCATGTAGGACATCACATTACATTATGTTGTCATGTCTGTGTAAGTTCTTTTGGCTCTGACAGTTATAAGCACTCTTCTATGGCTTAACCTTCAGACAACCCTACAGGTTTGAGAACTATTTTACAGATAAGGAAAACGATGACTTTCGGGCACATGAAGTAAGAATACACGGGAATTTAAATCAGGTCTATGATATTTTTGTATCAATTATTTTTATAGTATAACCTCAAGTCACTATTATTTACATGATTTTACCCAAACTAGCAACTAACTAAATGTTAATACAATGAAGGGGTATTGAATTACATATAACTTTTCAAAAAAGTACAAAATAAAGATATATGCAAAAATAGAGTAGTGGGTTGCCACATTTTGGTAGTATTCTATTTTGATTATACATTTAACATAATACACATATTATGCATCCAAGATTGTGATGGTTTGTTCCATCACAGATACTGAGATTTCCAGTCTCTCCTGTCAAGGGAACCAGATGTTCAGAACTGTGGCTATGAGTGCTGAAACTGAAGATTCCTTGTCTATTCTTCTAGAGTTAGCAGGGCTGTTCATCTCAAGATCCACAGGATTTGGGGCAATGAACACTTCAAGGGTGACTCTGACACTGGTGATTAGTGTTCTTTCCTTGCCTTCTCCTGAATTTCTGGATGCTATGGTATAAATGTTCATGTGCACTCCCCCCATTCATATATTGAAATTTTAATCTTCAGAGATGCTGGCATTAGGAAATGGGGCCTTTGGGAGGTGCTTAAGTCATGAGGGTGGAGCCTTCATAAGTGGAATTAGTGCTTTATGAAAAAACCCACAGAGATTCCTTGCTTTTCTTACCATGAAACGACTCAAGGAGAAGGTACTGGCTATGAACCAGGAAGAGAGTTTTTACTGGAATAAGACCATTCTGGCAACTTAATCTTGATTTCCTAGTCTTCATAATGGTGAGAAACAAAGTTCTGTTGTTTACAAGCTACCTAGTAATATTTTTTAAATAGCAACCTGAATGGACTAAGACACTGGGCCTCCAAAGACTCAGATATGATTCTAGAAAGGATTAAGACCTCCAGCATGTGACTGAGAAACAATCTTTTCCAGCTCTGGGTCAGTTATAAGTCAGATTTAGCTGATTCAAACAATAAAGATGCAAAGTTGTTATGGGGATTTGTTTGCATCATTTTGTTGTGTACTATTATTTTATTTTGAAAGAATCATAAGACTGAAAGTTTTAAGGGAATATTTATTTTATTGTTTTCCAAGAGTCTGTTATGAAATATTAGTAATATGCAAAAATAAATGTTGAGAGTCATAACACTAGTTTTTTTTAACATGTATAAATAGTATCAGAATATATCATAGGTATCAATGACAAATATCATTTACATGATATTTATAAAGCTTACATGTGTTTATTAAGGGCAGTGTTAAAGGTATTTTGTAGTAGGAGACATAGTCAAAACAAGATTGAAAACCCCTACTTTAATCCCATATGCTTTGCTTAAATATCCAGAGATGGAAAAGTCACTTCCTACCCCAACCAACCAACTCAATGTTGAAAGAATGCTAAATAAACATACGAGCATACTTCTTTTGTTGAGTTGAAATACACCTTCCTATGATCTCTATCCTTCGTACACTGCCTTTTTAAGCATTAAACAATGTTCCTAATCCTTATGCTCCACCTTAGTTTTTTATTTACTTGAAAAGTTATTTTCAACATTGCTTTACCTTGGCTAAATATTTGTATTTCATTTGACCATTCATAAAAACAAAATATTCCCATCTCTCATATCCCCAGCTTTTTGTGTTTTTCTATATTCCATAAATATATAATTGTGGAAAAACTTATCATGATTTGTAAATTCAAGGCTTTGTGATATCAAAATCTTTTATAATTGCAAATACATGCACATAGTATTATAATGAGCTATTATCAAATTATTTGTAGCTCTTAATTACTTCTGACAATTGAAGGAGAAATATACATACTCTGGAAAGTGGTATAAATGCAGCAACTTGCGCAAATCACATTTGTCAACATTTTCATTTGCTGTCTAGTCCAAGCATTTGATCCTACAGAATTTGAAACTTAGAGTGCTTTTAATGGATACACTGTATATACCTAAAAGCTGAGTAAAAAGAGAAGCAGGAGCAAATAGAAAATTACCATATAAAACCTGACTGTCAGTTTCAATTTAGATCTTTCGACTCTTATTACTCAAGGTTAAGCAAGTATACCTCAGAGCTCCTGCAATAGGCAAGCAATTCCAGAAGGGGTAAGTAGCTTGGTCACTTGATTTCCCAAATATCTTTCTTTTGCTGCAGATGGAGCATGGCCCACTTTCCACAGCCAACTTTATCTCTGTGATAAGACATCAATACAATTTAGTGTCATGGGCAATTTGTATTGGATCAGTTACATGCTGGCTTAATAGAGCAGAAGTTTTGACATTATTATGAAACATCTACATCATAAAAGTTATAAAAAATCCTGTCCATTGGCCTACAATAATTTGACATTTTGCTCTGCTCACTAGATGAGGCCAAATTATAGATTTTCTTTTTAATGTTGAAGGGTTGATTCACTTCTCATTAATTAAATCTCCAAAGTATTTGGAATTAAGCTGTCAGGTTTTATAAATGAAGCAAAAGGCATTCTAATTTCTCATTCTGAGTATCTCAGAATTTAAATTACAGCTCTAGGAGAAGAACAGAACACTACAATTGGGCTCGCTATTTGAACATCACCACAGAAAAGAGAGAATAATGTATTTCTATTATTTTGAGATAAATAATAATGAAGTGGGTATTGGCAGTAAAGCATCGTTCAGCTAAAGCAACGTACTGAACCTACATGCAGTACCTAGTCAGATAACTTTGCAGAGAGAATCTGGGCATGCCCATTAGAAGATTTATGTTGTAAATTCACCCAAAACACAGTATATCTTCATCCATTACTCTTAGAACTGAGACTTCCTTGGTTTTTGAAACCTAACAGTAAAGCACTTCAGATATACTAGAACTGCATCCTCAAACTGAATCAAGCTAGCAAACATTTGGTTGGGGTGTGTATATAATATATACATACATATATTCATACATATATGCACTGAGAATAAAACAGGAGACAGAAGAAATAGAAATGTGTCACTACCCAGAAGTTTAAGATCTACTAGGGCTCTAGGAATGTGATATATGTCAAAGCCAATTAAAAACACCACAAAAACAAACAAAAAATTAGAGGATATAATTGAATCTCAAGGAAAACAACATTTTAAATGGCCTCGATGGGACACCTGGGGGGCTCAGTGGTTGAGCACCTGCCTTTGACTCAGGGCATGATCCCAGATCCTGGGATTGAGTCTCACACTGGGCTCCCTGCAGGAGCCTGCTTGTCCCTCTGCCTGTGTCTCTACCTCTCTCTCTGTGTCTCTCATGGATAAATAAATAGAATCTTAAAAAAAATTAAATGGGCCTTGAAGAAAATATAGAATTCAAATTGTTCAAAACAATTAAGAAAGAAGGACTTTCAAATGGGATTATTAAATATTAGGGGCTTCTCCAAAATTCCTTAATTCTAAGAATTATTGGGGAGTGTCTTAGTTCATTCAGGTTTTTATGATAGAACATCACAAAAGGAGTGGCTTATAAGACAAATTTATTTCTCACAATTCTGGAGCCTATGAAGTTCAAGATTAAGATATCCTCAGATTCAGTGTTGGAGAGGCCCTGATTCCTTGTTCATAGGAGGCCCTTTTTTCGCTTTGTCCTCACAAGGAGGAAAGGGGGCTTCTTTCATAAGGGCACTAACCCCAGTCACAAGGTCTCTGTCCTCATAACCTAATCAAATTCCCAAAGCCAAATACCATCACATTGGGCATTAGGATTTAACAGGTGAATTTTGGAAGGACACAAACATTTAGTCTAAAGCAGAACAAATGTTAAAAGGTGGTATATCACCATACTGATGAATTAAGAAAGTCATTGAATGTAAGAAGTTGGGTCAGGTTCAATATTTTTAATAAAAATGAAGAAAAACAACTGAAAACCCATGATCTATTTTCCCTTCTTCTGTTCTCTTTATAGAAAAATTCTGAAAGACTGTATTCTTCATGAACCTAATTTGGTATTTCCTCCTATATTCTCTTGAATACTTAAGAAAATCAGGCTTTCCCTCCATTTTACTCATACTTTTACGAAGGGCAAGAAAGGTTTCTGTGTTGCCAATTCCAATGTCAGTTTTCAGTATTCTTTTGTGAGTGACCAGATGTCTCAGTATCCATGGTAAAACTGGGAGATTTCTGAGTAAAATGGGACAGTTGGTCACCTCCTCCTTTTGGTTCTATTTTCTTTACTTGACCTAAGGAACCACACTCTTGTTCCTTGTCCTGCAACTATCACAGGCCTCTACTTTGCTGGATTCTGTCTCTCTGACCTCATTGTTATCATCCTGCAGCTCCATCACTTTGCATCCACTCTGGCATCCATGCTATTCCTAGGCCACCAGAACTAATGCCATCAAGAAATTCACATTTGTCTCTACTTTGTCTCTAATGCTCTAATGTTGTACCTATAAATATCTGCATTTTATTTCATTCAGGTCTCTGCAGTGATGTCACCTTCACAAAGGTAACACCCATGACTACGTATTTGCATATATCACACACATGTTCTCTATTACTTTCAGCTTTATTTTTCTTCATAAACTTTATCACCATCTGATTTTATTATATTTAGATTTATAAATATATACTATTTTTAATATATCAACATTTAATGTAATAAAAGAAACATAATAACATTAAAATGTACATGTTTTTGGGTTGCTGGGGTGGCTCAGTGGTTCAGCATCTGCCTCCAGGTCAGGGCATGATCCCAGGTCCTAGGCTCAAGTCTCCCATCCCGCTCTCTGCAGGGAACCTGCTTCTTCTTCTGTCTATGTCTCTGACTCTCTCTATCTGCATCTCTCATGAACAAATAAAACTAAAAAAAATGCATGTTTTTTTCAATAGAATGGAAACATGGAGAGTGAGGGTTTTTTAAATATGTTTATTCTCTCATCATTATATCTCTAGCATGTAAGATAATGTAAGATGGAATAACTGAAGTTCAAAAGTATTTGCTGAGTAAATGAGTTGCTGCTCTCTTTCAGGCACCATTCTAGACAGTTTATATGAATTAACTATTTGGTCCTCATAGCAACCCACTGAAGATGGTAATATTATTGACATTTTACAGAGGTCAACACCAAGTAAAATAGTAAGACAGATTTAAACATAGATATTCCTGATTTTATAGTTTGGGTATTTATTATTATTATTATTATTATTATTATTATTATTAGAGAAAGAGAGAGCATTCACTAGCGGTGCGGGAGGAGGGACAAATGGAGTGAGAGAGAGAATCTTAAGCAGGCTCCACACCCACCATGGAACCTTACTCAGGGCCCGATCTTATAACCCTGAGATCATGACCTCACTGAAATCAAAAGTCAGTTGCTTAACCAACTGAGCCACCCAGGTGCTCCCAGAGTTTTGGTGTTCAAATACTACATTATGTTGCCTTTTGTGGGCTTATAGAATAACTGCAAGTGAGGGAGTGGCTGTTTACTAAGGTTAGGTCAATTATTTGGAAATTGAATTTAAAAAAGACAAAAATTCTACATTAGATCATATGATAACTCTAACTTTTTGAGGAACAACTAAACTGTTTTTCACATGGCTACACCATTTTACATTTTTACTAACAAAGTATGAGGGTTCAAATTTTTCTATATCCAGATAACATGTTATGACAAGCAAAAGTAGACCAACACAAAAGGTCACATGTTGTATGATTCCATTTAAATGGAATTTCCAGGTGCCTGGGTGGCTCAGTGTATTGGGCATCTGACTCTTGATTTTGGGTTAGGTCATGATCTCGAGGTCATGAGATAGAGCCCTACATCTGGCTCCACACTTGGCACAGAGTCTGCTTGAGATTCTTTCTCTCCCTCTGCCCCTTTTCCCCACGTCTTTAGTTAATTAATTAAATTTCCAGAATATGCTAATTCATAAAGACAGAAAAAGTATTGGCTAACAGACTAGGAAATGAAGGGAATGGGAGTGACTTCTAATGGATAGCAGGTCTTTTTGGGGGTGAGAAAAAGTTTCAGAACCATATAGGAGTGATGGTTGCACACCCTTGTGAATATTACTAACAACCACTGATGTGTACAATTTAGAAGAGGTAGTTTTATGATATGTTATATGTCAGATGTATCTCAAAAAAAAAAGGCAAAAATGACTAAAGTTTATCAAATGATTGAAGTAATTAAATTATTTATTGGCTGTTACTAGGAATTTTTAATTACATGTTCTGATTTCTAATTTCCATGAAAACAAATACTTCTGTCTTATATCCACTGGTGTATCTCGATGTTGATGAAGTTATAAATTACCAATAGCAATGCTGTCAATTTGTTCATATGGATGTTGTATCCAACAATTTTCTTGAAATCTCTTATTTTAATATAGTCTTCATATGTTAATGAATTTTTTTATTGATGGTCATATTGTCTAAATATTTTTCCTCTCTATTATTGTAGCTACTACTTATTTTTTAATGCTAGTGGATAAAGTCTCCAAGAAATACTGATTGTAAACCCTGGTATCAGGTAACCATATAATGTTATGGATCTTAGAGAAGATATTCTAATATTTTGCTTTTAAGTATTGTGTTTGTTTTAGAATTTTCCTAGTTCCCTTTCATTTGGTTTTGGAAATTACTCTCTATCCCTAAGCTGTTGAGACTTTATTTTTTATTATGAGTTTTTGGCTTAATATCAAATGTGTATTTTTGTATTCCAGTATAATTTTAAATGTAGCAACTTCTCTAATGTTAATGTGGTAAATTGCACAATTGCACTAAAGAGCTTTTTTTTTTTTTTAAAGATTTTATTTGCTTATTCATGAGAGAGAGAGAGAGACAGAGGCAGAGACAGAGGCAGAGGGAGAAGCAGGCTCCACATGCAGGGAGCCTGATGTGGGACTCGATCCTGGGATTCTAGATCACACCCTGAGCCGAAGGCAGATGCTCAACCGCTGAGCCACCCAGGTCTCCCGCATTAAAGAACTTTCTAATAACAAAACATTTTTGCATTCCTTGAACAACCCCATAAAGGATTAGAATGTACTTTTAAAACATTGCTTGATGCTGTCTCCTGTATCTTACTTGTGATTTTCTTTTAATCTCTATTTAAACATAAACGCGAATGTAAATTTTCTTTTGTACTGCCCTTGTCTGGTTTTCATCTGGATAAGATTACCTTATTAAGTGAACTTAAATACTTTCCCCTTTTTATTAGTTTCTGGAAGTTTATGTAAGCAAGAGTTCTTTTTTTTTTCTTTTTTCTCCATAAATTATTATTATTATTATTAATTATTTTTATTTTGGTTCTTGTAGTTTATTCAGCTTATGGACTCTGGCATAATTATCGACTTTTTTTTAGTTTGATATATACTATGGATTAAATTTCTAAAACAGTAATAAGATCAGATTTTCTTTTTAAATTTATTTTGCTTAATTCTATTTTTTCTTTTTTCTTTTGCTTAAGTCTATTTTTCTAGATAATTTTCTGTATGTTTTCAATCTTGTTTTTTATTCTTCACCTTTATTCCATGTCCTCTCTTTTAGTGTCTGATATTGGTAATCTATGCCTTCTTTTGTTTTCTTTCAAAGATCCAGCTTTGTCATTTTTTTAATTTTTATTTTTAATGAAGAATGGCTTTTCATTCTTTTTAATGTTTCCTACCATTCTTTTATTTTCCATTTTGTAAATCTCAGTCTTTAAGTCTGTTGGTTCTTTCCATCGACTTTCTCTAGGATTATTTTATTATTCTTTTTCTAACTTCTAGATTTGGAAGCAAACTCATTACTTTTAAGGTTTTTCTTTTCCAATCAAAATATCTAAAACTATAAATTTTATTTTTTATTTTTTAAACTTTTTATTTCTTTTAAAGATTTTATTTATTCATGAGAGAGAGAGAGAGAGAGAAAGAGGCAGAGACACAGGTGGAGGGAGAAGCAAGCTCCGTGCAGGGAGCCCGATGTAGGACTAGATCCCAGGACTCCAGGATCATGCCCTGGGCCAAAGGCAGGTGCTAATCCACTGAGCCACCCAGGGATCCCCAAAACTATACATTTTAGTGCAGTTATCATAATTGCATCTTTCAATTTTAGATGTATTTTAATTGCCTTCTTTCTCAGGCCTAAAAATATTTGGTACTTTCTATAATAATTGTTCTTTTACCTTTACTGTAGATTGTATAGTAGTTTGTGTTTTAAAAAAAATATTTCCTTTTTCTCATTTCTAAGCTCATTACTTTATGGGAAGAAGCTGTGGACTGCACATTTTCAGATTTTTAGTGTTTGTTGACAACAATCTAATGAAGTAGATACTGTAATTATCCCCACTTTGCAGATGATAAACTGAAGCACACAGCAGGCAAGAAGAGTATCCATTATTATACAAAGATTGGAATTGGAAATTAAATCCAGGCAGTCAGTCTATAGGTATTTCTTAGTATATATTATTTTAACATAATTTTTACTTCTTCTCTCACCCTTACAGTGTTTTCATTACATTTTTTTAGATTTTATAGAACATTTTACTACCTCCACTTCTCATAGAGTTTATCTCCTTTTTGTTGGGTCTGATACCTCCATTATCAATGAATGCTCTCATATGGTTCTTAATTTTATGATTATGATAATTTTATGTTAATTTGTAGCCAGGTTTTCAGTACTGGGGAAATGTCAATTTTTAAAAAAATTTTTATTTATTTATGATAGTCATACAGAGAGAGAGAGAGAGAGAGAGGCAGAGACACAGGCAGAGGGAGAAGCAGGCTCCATGCACTGGGAGCCCAACTTGGGATTCGATCCCGGGTCTCCAGGATCGCGCCCTGGGCCAAAGACAGGCGCCAAACCGCTGCGCCACTCAGGGATCCCTGTCAATTCTTTTCCACGCTCAGATCATTATATAGAAGACATGATTTCCTGCACTGGTGTAGAAATGAATGCTGTAGAGAGATTTTCCAATCTTTAATGGAGGGACAGGTCATTCTGTTCCTAGTTTTCGCTGCACACGGTTTTTATCTGTAGCTAGTTCCCTGCTTTCCACTGGCTCATGACCATATTTATTGTCTCTATTAGAGTGCTAGATCTAATGTTCTCTCTCTCTCTTTTTAAAGATTTTATTTTTTTATTCATGACACACACACACACACACACACAGGCAGTGACATAGGCAGAGAATTAGGCTCCCTGCAGGGATCCCGATGAGGGACGGGATCCCAGGATTCCAGGATCATGCCCTGTGCTGAAGGCTGACTCTCAACCACTGAGCCACCCAGACGTCCCATAGATCTAACATTCTCAGCTGCAGAAAAGAGGAGGAAGACTTACCTTTATGGTTTGAATCAAGCTATTTATTAACCTAATATAGTCAATGAATTAAACATTATTGTTATATTTAATTTATCTCTTTGAAGTGTTTTTTTTAAATTTCTGTGTTGAAATTAAAATAGATCTTTGTGTTTCAGCTTATTATTATATTATGCACAGAAGGACTAAACTGAAAGATGGTAGTGGAATCATCTTCAATTAGGCATCTATCCTAATACTTTTGTTCTTTGCACATGATCAAATGAAGATGAAGTCATTAGAGTAGGCCCTTATCGAATATGATTGTATCTTTATAAAAAGGGCAAATTGAGACAGGGAGATAGACATAGGAACAATGTTATGAGATGATGAAGGAAAAGATTAATGTGGTATAACTGTAAGCCAAAGTGCCCCAAAGACTGTCAGGGAGCCACAAAATGTGAGAAGAGAAGCATGAAACAGAATCTCCCTCACAGCCTTCAGAAGGAACCAACCATATTAGCACCTTGATTCCAGACTTCTAGCCTCCAGAACTGTAAAACAATACATTTATATCATTTTAAGTTATCTAGTTTGTGATACTTTGTTAAGGCAGTTCTAGGCAAACTGACACAGGTGTTGTTTGGCCAAAGGGCATCACAAATACCTGAGTCTAGTCAAAGATTTTACTCTTTCTTACATGTGTCTGAGAGGAGTATATGAAGGTAGAATAATAATTTGCAAAAATACTTGTTTTCTATTAATAAATGTTGGTCTGAAACCTCAGGGTAAGATTCAGTAAAGCAAAATTGACCATGAGGACAACTTCTTTAGCTTAAGATAAAAAGACACTGAAGTAGATAAAAGTACTTGCATTTTTCACTGAGTTCTTAGTTGATTAACATATTTTACAAAGCGTGACAAATAAAACTTGGTCAAGACAATTCTAGGTCATCTCACACACTGCAGAAAATAGACATTTTGGGGGAGGGTATGGGAGATTTCCAAATTTATTTATAAATCTAGCTTCATGAAAGCAAAAGTAGTCCTCTAGATTAAGATTATTTGGAATAGCAGGGAAAATGCAAACTATCCCTACTTTATGAAATGTTACTGACTTGAACCATAACAAGACTTTTTCTTGAGACTAAAGAGAAATAAATTTTTACTGACTTGCCACTGGAAGAAGAGGGAGGGAAAAATGTATCAGCACAGAAAGAAACAGTACTTTCTTTTATCTAAAGTCCAAAACCATGTAATGTAAAATATTTATAGCTCTTTTTAAAGCATATAGGCTCAGTTATTCTGAACAAATCTTTATCTTTATAAAGTTCTTATTTCCAAAAGAATTCATGTGCTGTCTAATAGAGCTATTTGAGCTAAATGGGCCCAATCTGCCTGTTAGAATCAAGGTTCTATTTTAAAGAGTAGTCAGACCTTAGCTTTTGATGAAGATGATGATAGATATATTATTAAGATGTATCAGTATACAAGGCAGGATGCTAAAGAAATGAAGAAACCAATCCCATGTGACATGAGTTATAATCCAAGTAAAGCTGATATTTTTTTCCAAATATTTATTTCTAAACACAGTATTATACTTCAACAGCATCTCCATGCCTTCAGAATTCTCCTTAACCAACATTTATGATTGTTAGGAGAAGTTAAAATGTATACTATTTATTTTCAAACCTATACTTAGGTGGTGTGTTGAAAAGAAAACCATCTAGGTTACTGGTAGGGGAAAAAAAAAGCAAACAATATAATAGTAATATCTGTCCAGATACTTTATTTGGCACAGCTTCATTTCATTCCAACATTCTAAAATTCCCTCTGTGTCAAAAGATTTGAAAGATTGGAATTACTTTTCTTAGCTTTTCTACCAGCAGGGTTTCAGTTAGAGTTAGCTGATGAAAAGAACTTCCGAGAGATGGAAAGTGGAGTATGAAAAATAAGCTATTATTCTTTGGTGAAAGCTTAAAGCAAGCATGTGGCATATGTATGTGATAAATGTGGGGTTTTTGCGAGGGCTGTTCAAGCATCTCCCTAAGAATCTGTACCCTCTGGTGCTTCAGAAGCTACCATCACCTGTGCTGCCTCTCTTGAGATTTTGAACTTTCCAATTTTCTAAGAAACCAATACATCCTCATTAACCTTTAGTCCCCCAGCCCTTCTAATTGTAGTTTAAGCTTCAAATTCTTACTTGAAATACATAGAGTGGTTCATGTATAAATGATAAATCCTAAGTGAGACAGAGAAAAATCAAAATAATATGATGTCAAAAATCCAGCTTTGAATTAAAAGTAATTTGGCATATAAGGAAACATATTGATGTAAAGAATAGTGAAGGAAAAAGAGACCAAAGAGAGAGAGAGAGATTAATGGGAGCTTCACATAATGGAATTCCCTATCACAGATTCTAAAATAATACTTAAAATACTAGTGTATAGAAATAAAAGACAAGATTAACAATGGTGATCTGAAGATTTGCATTTTAGCAAGTTCCTTGGTATTGGTGATGCTACAGGCTTAGGTACTCCATTTTGAAAAATATTGCTTTAGAGAATGCTGCCAGAGTGTGGATTCCCCTTCTGTTGTAGAGGATGCTGTCAGCAGTTGAATATCTGTTTAATTAAGTTTTATCTGCTCATCCCCCAGCTTCTCTGTACTTCAATCCCAATAATTCATACTGCAACTTCTTTAGACCACTTTATTTTGCCCAGGCATGGAAAGAACCAAAATCATTTGCTAAGTTTTGTCCCCCTTGAGTATCCTGTATTCAACAACGACATATCGATAAAAGAATTTAAAAGCACGGCTCATTTTCTGAGGTAGTGGACAAGCCCGTCTGCTATTTACAAGCCAGAGTTTCCTGTGGCAGCAGGAGATGGGGATTCCATGTGAGATCATACCCCTGGCTTGGCCTCTTTCCCTTTCCTATCCCATATCCGTTCTCCTTCCTGTTTCTTTTTGACTAACTTTCTTAATAAATCAAGTGTACAGGTACCCGAAAACTCCAGAAAGTGTAGTATCTGGTAGGTTGTTTTTAATGATTTTTTTTGTTTGGTTTTTGTTTTTGTTTTTGTTTTTAACCTCTTAGTTACTATTATTTAGTCCGATCTCTTGTTATATATAACTTTTGAATGAATGCCAGATATTGTTTGATAAAAAATGCACTGCCCAGTAAAATATCCATGAACTACATGTGACTATTTAAATTTAAATTTAAATAGTGAAATGGAATTTAAAATTAAGTTCCTAAGTCATAATAGATAATTTTTCAGGGTTCATTAGCCATATGTGGCTAGTGGCTACACATTTGGGCAGGGCAGCTTCCACAGTGACAGAAAATTTTATTGGAAAAGGCTATTCTAGAGACTTTGGTTGATGTCATTTTCCTACAATGAGAGTTTATAAGTAGTCTGATCATTATTCCAATTGAGGATAGCAATAATTAGACATTGCATTTAATTTTTTTAAGGTATATCATTTTTGGTTTGATTTTACTCAAGATGCATCCCATATGAAGGCTCAAATAATAACCTGGTGGTTTCTTAACTCTGATCTTTGTATTCCCAGCACAGTGGAATTCCTGAAGGTATTTAATAGTCCTATTTCTTTTTAGCTGGTGTATTTTACTTGTATACTAAAAGCCTCATGTACAGTCTGAGACAACTGAAAATTCTTTGGGGAAGTGGGTGGGGTGCTAGGACAGATTTGGCCTCACTTCTCTGCAGTTCTTTTTTTTCTATAGGATCTTGTCTCCTCAAGATTGGATTGCTTTAGTAGCCCTGAACTTCATTCAGCTTTCTCTCTATAGCCTCGTGACTCTCCTAGAGACTCTGGGCTTAAGAGCTCTCTCTTAAGAAGTGATAGACTTGAAGAAACCTTTACAAAATGTTGACCTTACTTCAGAAAAGTTTTCTTCTCTTTTATATATAGGCCTTTCAAGAGCTGCCCTGCATGCTGTTCCATGCCCTTATTTTGTAGCTCAACAATGATAAAATTGTCTTTGTTTCACCCCTAATTCTTTTTAAGTTTTTATCTTAATTCCGGTTAATTAACATACAATGTTTTATTAGTTTCAGGTGTACAATATAGTGTGTACAATATAGTGATTCGGCACTTCTCTGCATCACCGGTACTCGTCACAAGTGCTCTCCTTAATCCCCATCACCTATTTCCTCCATCCTCCCGCGCACCTCCTCTCTGGTCACCATGACTTTGTTTTTTATAGTTAAGAGTCTGTTCCTTGTTTTTTCTCTCAGTCAACTCCTAGCACCTCTCCATTATAGATTGCTTCCATGAAGAGAAAGTTGGAGGATACATAGAAGGATTTTATAGTCCAAACAAGGCAGTAAACACAAAGAAAAAAAATTCACCTACCGCTCAGATGTATCATTACTTTAATTATAACTGACTTCTCTATCCCCAGGGATACTGAAAATGCAGTCTAGGTGCATTCCCAGAGAGAAGGGAAATGGGCTTCAGTAAATACCTGACAATCTTTGCCCCAATAGAGAAAAACATTTTCCTCTCTATAGTCTGTAAAAAAAAACATGCTATGGTCTCCTGGGAACAAATTCTGTCTTGTTGCCTGACCCAGAAAGAAGATGAATAAAGAGGAAGATATCAGAAAATGACAAACTGAGACATTATAGTGACCTTTATTTCTGTTGAAAAGAATTTTGAGGCTATCCCTCTGCAATAGACACACACATATGTACCCATACATCAACAAAACAAAACAAAAAAATAAGATCCAAATTATTTTCGTATATATATTTTTCTTTCCCCTGCATTGTGCTATTACATGTTTTAATTGCTAATAGTATTACTGAAGTTCAGTAACTTAATGTTTTGTTCTTCCATTACTTAATGTGTGAGCTACATGTATTGTAACCATAATTAATGTAAATGAAGAACAACGCATGTAACATCATGTAAAATGTTGAGAAAGCAACATGGTTAAAAGTTGTCAGTTAATTATTTAAATAAATTATAGTATTTTAAAGATTGCTTTACTTATTTTATGAGTGTTAGCCAAAGTCTCAAGTATGTAATCAGAATTCAGCAAAGTGGGATGTGCTTTTGGCTCAATGATACATTTCCAATATGTTATTTAAGTTGACCGGTTTATCCTAATATGTCTGTTTCTTATATTGTTAGAAGTTTTTAAAAGGAATTGATTGATACTGAAATCTGCTAAAACTCATGATAAAAGAATATAAAAGAATTTCATTCCTAGAGTTCTCCTCTTGGATCTTCAGCTCTATAGCAAACCTATTTATACAAAAATTTTCCTAAGAGAGGTCAGTTACAAATGCATTCAATCTTTCTCACTGATAGGAGGGGAAAATTAACTTCAATTAACATTACTAAAAATGTGTTAAACTCAAATATGTCTAAAAACATTTTTTGCATTCACAGTTAAGAGATTTAATTAGAAATAATATAACAAGTATTTCTAGTATCAAACATATTTTAGAAGAAAGGAGCTTAAACATTTGGAAATTATACTGGAATATCTGCCAACATATTAAGTTGCATAGTTCACCATTTATTATTTATTTCTCTAAAATAGGTAATTAACTGCCAGAGAGGAGATGTCATGGGTAGAGGGATATGATATCCATGTCTAGGGTGCTTTGAGGATAAAATAAAACTTCGTGGAAAATACATTTTAAATGTAAAAGTATATATGGCTAAATGTGTCCTTTTCTCCATGGTACTTTATATTTCAAATATATTTCAGTGGAATTTTTATAAAAGCACATATTGATGAAATCATTTTTATTTTTCTATTGCTCACTATGGAGCCTGGAATTTAGAAAAATGCTAGTGAATACCTCTGAGCCACAGAACTACATCTGAATAAATTATAATTCTTATTTTCTGGATGCTGTCTCTTATGATTATATATGCAATAATTTTTGAACAGTTCTCTCTTGGCATGCTTGTTCCAGCACAAGGCTGTTGTATTGTTCCTAAATTCTTGTTTCACAGCCTTACTCATTTTCTTGGTTGAACTATAAACATTTCAGTCCTTTTCTAGCTCTCCATATTTTTTTCCCTTGCCAATCGGATTATTCAATAATTGTTTTTGGTTAATAAAAAAAATATTCTTCAACATAAAACTAGCTTTTCTTCTTTAGTAAACTTGCAGTTAAAAAAACATATTTCCTAATAAATATCACTAAAATAGAGAATTTAAGACTTCAAAATACTGTAAAATTATTGTTATTGATTATATTAAAGCACTGCTCCATTGTCTTTTTAGTCTTTAAGATTAGCGCTTAGAAGCCTGATATAAACCTGACTTGTAATTTAAGGATGCATTTATCTTTTCTTTGTCTTTTTTCTCTTACTTTATAGGCTTTAATAACTTTTTTCTTGAAACTTGAAATTTTGTCAGGATATTGCTCTGCATGGATTTATTTTTATTCATTGTGGTATTCACGAAGTTGGGGATTTTCTTTAGATAAGATGTCATTTCTGGAGAGTAGATTCTGGGGTAGTGGTGGAAATAAGGATTTGAATATCTGCCTTTAATGTTACTGGTTATCTCCATAACTAAATAATATAATTATAATTATATGTAATTATAACTGTAAGTAACATAATTATATAATTATTTTTACATATTTAGTTTCTTATTTCTTGATCATAAGCAAAGTTTATTTACTCCTATGAAACTTAAAAAATTTTATCACTGATACTTTCTGTAGTTATATATGTGTAGATATACATGTACCTATATATATATATATATAGCTCTTTATATATATATGTATAACTATACATAATATATAGTTATCACCTGTGTCATGATCTGTTATTTTAGACACTTTCCCAATAAATATGTCAACATATCCATCTCCAAACATTATTTCACCACTTCTTATTCCCCATGTCTACCCATTGTACTATTGCAAAATTCATAGAACTTGTACTCTGGTAAATAAAATAAAATCTTCCAGAATATATTCATAGGTTAATTTTTAAAGCCAAAATTATGGTTATAAACATGTACTCCAGAAATAAAATGATGAGTTTTGGCTTATAGAGATGTATGTGTAACTCTATGTCATTATAATTCTGCTTCCCAAAGGAGAAATATATCTAATGAAAATTTGGAGAGGAGCATGGGGAAAAAAATCACAAAAAGGATTTTTAAAATTTGAATTTTGTTAAATAGCTAACTTCTCACTGACATTGGTTTGCATGGATTTTAAAAAGATTTATTTATTTATTTATTTATTTATTTATTTATTTATTTAACAGAGAGAGTACAAGTAGGGGGAGTGGCAGGCAGAGGGACAGGGAGAAGCAGGTTCCCCAAGGAGCAGGGACTCCTGGATCATGACCTGAACCAAAGGCGACATTTAACCTACTGAGTTACCCAGATGCCCATCTTGAGTTTTTGTCACCTCACAAACAGCTGATATGTAATTTTACTTCTAAATCATTACATTTGAAAAAAATATTATATTTGAAATAGTTTCTTTCTAAGTTTGATACATAATTCACATCTTAGAATTTTTAAATTTCTATCAAGAATGTTTTTATTTGAAGTCTTGGCAATTATTTTGGATTTTCTTCATCTCATCAGAGAATATTTTGAATTTTTAATTTCTAGAAAGTGGTTTTCCGTTTTCTTTGGTGTACTGAATAAATTGTTCCAGGAAGATTGAATAGATTACTCTGTATTTATAATCATTTTTGTCCTAAACTATTTCAGCCTAGTTGAAAAACTATTTTATCAGGGGTCTTCCTGGTCATCAGAGAATAATATATTTCAGACCTATTCACTTTTTGTAAACAATTGTTAACTGCAAAATATATATATGAATCAACTATTTCACAATACATAGCATGGATCCCTGGTTCTTGAAAGAAAGGAAACACACAAAGTGAGCTCTTCATTCATTCCAACTTTCTCTTTAAGGCATTTAAAAAAACACAGAGAAGTGGAGCCCAGACAAAGAGCATATGTATTATTTGAGCAGAGAAAACTGATCAGAGTTTAGGATAACTGAAATAGAAACTTAGCAGAAATGTGCAACTTAGCAGAAATGAGAAACACACAGAAAGGAAACTCCATGAGTATACAAATAAGTCTCCTTGGAATTTCTGCACAATGATTGACTAAACATGTTCAGGATAGAGGTTCTGGGATCAGATACAAGTAACACTTTGGATTTCTGACCATACAGAGTGAGGAAATCCTACTGAACAACATGTGTATTTAGTTAAGCCCTAGAAAGGCAAGATCTCAAAAGTAGAGGTACTGTAATCTTTCTTATAGATAGAACTAAACTAAGATTTCTAAGAAACCTTAAAAACAAGTATTGGCAATCACCAGTAAATTATTTTTCAAGCAGGACAAACTTAAAACTGTTGAAAGGCAGATAGGAATATAATTTTAACAATAGCATCCATAACATCAGTCATACAGTAAGAATTACTAGGCATGTACAGAAGCAAGAAAATTTTACTCATTCTGAATTTTACGCTACCCATAACTATTAAATTAGAGGATAAAAATGCCTTTTTAAAAACTTTTTTTCTTTTAGCACATTAATGATGTTCACCTTTTATGTCTTCCTCTCTTTGTTTCTCATTACGATTTAGTACTTACCCATCATTTTGTCATGAATATATTATTTTCTGAACTGAAGTAATTTGTTTATTAGATTTTGACTCTGATATATGTGTTGTATATTACTATATGATTCTTACCCTATATATAAAATTACATAATATTAATGTAAGAGATATGTGATAAATTCAGAATGGATATTGTAATCTCAGTGGCAGCAATGAAATAAATAAGTACATTTGTAAAATAAACTAAAACCATGACTAGAGCTAGAAAGATAAAAATACAGAGGAATATAATCTAAAAATATACTTTTTTTTTTCCAAAAAAAGAGGTAGAAATCAAGAAGGAAGAAATAAAGAACAAGTGAAATAAGTAGAAAACAGATAGCTAGACAGTGGACCTAAAAATCAAGCATATCATTACATTAAAAATGGCCAGTATAATATAATTTAAAACCAGCTATTATCAGGCTGATTAGAGAAACAAAATGCAAATATATTCTGCCAATAAGAAGTGTACTACCAACATAAAGACACAACTGGATTAAAAGAAAAGTTGCACAATTAGCAAAAACTACAGAATGCGAATTTTTCAAATTACTGAGATTTTGACCAACACAGACCATAAAACATTGTATTTTATTCAGAGACAAATCACATCAGCATTTTCTCTGACCACAGTGTAATTAAATCAGAAATCAGTAGCAAATAGCTTTTAGAAATTAAACAGCACACTTTAGAAAAATAACAGGTTGAAGAAATCAAAATGAAAAATTAAAAATATTTTAAAGTAATTGACAGTAAAAACACAAGGTAATAATTTACAAATGTAGCTAAACCAGTGCTTAGAAATTGTCAGTGTTTACATTAAAAGAGAGAGGCTAACTTTATTATGTGAGCTTCTACTTTAAGAAGCTATCAAAAAGAATAAAGTAAGTAGAAGGAAGAAATTAAAGTTAATTGCAAAAATCAATGAAACCCAAACTACTATTTTATTTATTTTTAAAGATTTTATTTATTCATTTGAAATAGAGAGCAGATAGAGAGGAAGTGAGAGAGAGAGAGAACATGAGCAGAGGGAAGAGGCATTAGGGCGAGGGAGAAGCAGACTCCTCACTGAGCAGGGAGCCTAGTGTGGGGCTCCTGGCTCTGGATCCAGGACTTTGGAATCATGACCCAAGCGGAAGGCATATTCCCAAATGACTGAGCTACCCAGGAACCCCCTGAAACTACTATTTTAAAAGTTAATGAAAAAATAAGCATTTAATAGAATGAGTGAAAGAGTGCGAGGGAGAGAGAGAGGAAGAGAGAACACAAATACAAAAATTACAAAATTGGGAATTCAAAGAGGAATATTATCTACAATCTTGCATATGCTAAGTGCATTTTAGGGTAATATTACAACAACTTTGTGCCAATTAATTTTTTGACAATCACAAGTTAGAGGAGGTAAATTCCATGAAGATACAAATCACTTTTGAAATAAGAGAAACATGGATAAACTTATTCCTGTTAAATATTTTAGTAGTTTGTAATTAAATGTTTTCCCACAGAAAGGAAATTCAAGGATAAGATGACTATACTGGTAATTATATCAAACATTTAAAAAATAAATGATACTAAAGTGACTAAAATTTAAAAAAAATTAAAAAGGAGGGAATACTTCCAACTTGTTTTTGAGATCAGCATTATCCTTATACCAAAACCTAACAAAAGCATTACAAGCAAACATATCCAAAGATCAATATTCCTCATAAATATTAATGCAAATATCTAAAAAGATTTTGTTTCATATGAATGAGGTTATTATTCTCATATTTCAAGCTTGCTTTAACATTTGCAAATGAACATGATCATCTCAATGAATGCAAACAAAAATCAATGAACAATATTCAACACTATTCATGGTTAAAAGCTGTGGAAAACTCACAATAAGTGAGGCTACCTCATCTTGACAAAAGGCATTTACAAAAATCCTTCAAGTAATATACTAAATAGTGAATGATTAATGACATGATGACAATATCATATGGTTAGATTAAAAGCAATCTCATAATCTGAAACCGTTTGTCTTGGATGGTAGAATTAACTCCATTAAAGACACAAGCTAAACAAGTAGAGAACTGATTTTATTCATCATTAGGAATTCATGCATTAGGAAGAGCATCCAGATTTGAAGATCAGCCTAGTAGGGTGATTTCACCTTACATATTTAAAGAGAGGAGTAGACACATTATATAGTTTAGGTGCATTTATGATTAAGATTGTTTTTGTAATCAAAGGAAATCTTAGTTAACAAGAAATGTTTCTGTGTCTAGCTAGGTCTGTAGTACAAACACTATAGATAATAAATCTGACAGAACAATTACTGATAAAGACATTGAATTAATTATCAAAACGCTCCCAACAAACAAAAGTGCAGGACCAAATGGCTTCACCGGTGAATCCTACCAAGTATTTATTTATTTATTTATTTTTTCTACCAAGTATTTAAAGAAGAATTAATACCAATCCTTCTCAAACTCTTCCAAAAATTAAAGAGGAGAGATGAATTCTTTTTTTTTTTTTTTTTTTTTTTTAGGAGAGATGAATTTTTTTTTTTTTTTTTAGGAGAGATGAATTCTAAACACATTTTTCAAGGGCAGCACTACTCTGATGCCAAACCATACAAGGACATACAAAAAGAATATTATAGGGCAATATTCCTGATCTATAAAAATGACAAATCTCTCAACAAGCATCATCAAACCAAATTCAACAGTGTATTAAGAGGATCATAATCAAGTGGGACTTATTTCATAGAGGCAACTATAGTTCAACATCTGCAAATCAACAAAGGTGCTATACCACATTAACAAAATGAAGGATCAAAATCATGCCATCATCTAAATAAATGCAGAAGAAGCATTTGACAAAATGCAACCTTCTTTATAGTAAAAAAAAAAAAACAAAACAACAACAAAAAAACCTCTCAACAAACTTCATAAAGAATGAACAGACTCCAACACAATAAAGGCCATGTATGAGAAGCCCACATCTAATATCATACTTGACATTAAAAAGCCAAAAGTTTTTCCTTATGTTCAGGAATGATCAAGGATGCCCGCTGTCAGCACTTTCATTCAACATAGTACTAGAAGCTTTCAAATAAGAAAGGAAAAGTAAGGTTTCCGTTTTCAGATGACATGATCTTATATATAGAAAACTATAAAGATGCCACATGCAAAAAAAAAAAGTTTAATGTAAGCAAAAAAATTCAGTAAAGTTGCAGGATACAAAATAAATATCAGAAATCAGATGTGTTTCTTCACACTAATGATAAAATATATAAAACAATTAATAAAACAATCTCTCTTAAAATAGCATCAAAATGATAAAATACTTTGGATAAAATTTAACCAAAGAGATGAAAGATCTCTATACTGCAAACTATGGGTCATTGGTAAAATAAATTGAAGAGGATACAAATAAATGGAAAGACATACTATGTTCATGGATTGGAATAGTTAATTTTGTTAAAATGTTCATAATACACAAAACAATCTTTAAACTCAAGGAATCCCTATCAAAATTCCAATGGCACTTTTCATAGAAATAGAACAAAAAATACTAAAATATATGTAAGACCACAAAAGACCCCAAATAGCCAAACAATCTTGAAAGAGAAGAACAAAATTGGAGGCAACACAGTTGCTGATTTCAAACTATTCTATAAAGCTATAGTAATCTAAATGGTGTGGTAATGGCACAGACACATAGATCAATAGAACAGAGTAGAGAACCCAGAAATAAACCTATCTATATATCATCAATTAGTTTTAAACAGAGGAGTCAAGACTATACAAGTAAAACTGGGAAGTTGGGAAAACTGCTATCCACTTGCAAAAGAATAAAATTGGATTCCTATTTTACACCATACACAAAAAAATAACTAAAAATGATTTAAAACCTAAATATAGGACCTGAAACCATAAAACTACTGAAAACAAACATAGGAGATAAACTCCTTTATGTTGATATTGATCTTTGATTTGACACAAAATACAATGTCAAAAAAAGCAAAAATAAACAAGTGGACTAAAACTAAAAAACTTCTACACAGCAAAGAAAACCATCAACCATCGAAACTATCATTTTGATGGAATGTGAGAAAATACTGGCAAACCACATAGCCAACAAGGAGTTAATGCCCAAATTATACAAAGAATCGTATAACTCAATAGAAAAAAAAAAAAAAACAATAAAAAATGAATAAGGGATCTGAATAGACAGCTTTCCAAACAAAGAAAACATACTGATGGCCAATGGGTACATGAAAAGGTGTTCAATATCTGTTCTTATTAGGGAAATGCAAATCAAAACCACAATGAGATATTACCTAACACTTATTAAAATGGCTATTGTCAAAAAGACAAGAGATAGCAAATGTTTATAAGAATATAGAATGAAAGGAACCCTGTACACATTTGTGGGAATGTAAACTGCTATAATTACTATGAAAAACAATATGTACATTTCTCAATAAATTAAAAATAGAACTGCCATATGATCTAGCAATTCCAGTTTTGGGTCTGTATCCAAAGAAGTTGAAATCAGGATTTTGAACTGATATTTGCAATACCATGTTCTTTGCAGGATTATTGACAATAGCCAAGCTTTGAATATTTTTTATTTTTTATTTTTTAATTTATGATAGTCACACACACACACACACACACAGACAGAGGCAGAGACACAGGCAGAGGGAGAAGCAGGCTCCAAGCACCAGGAGCGCGACGTGGGATTCGATCCCGAGTCTCCAGGATCGCGCCCTGGGCCAAAGGCAGGCGCCAAACCACTGCACCACCCAGGGATCCCAATAGCCAAGCTTTGGAAACAACTTTTGTTCACATCTTTAAAAAGAAGGAAATCCTATCATCTGCCATGTGGATAAATCTGGAGGGCATTATACTAAGTAAAATGAACAAGACAGAGAAAGATAAATGCAGTATCTCTTACATGTGTAACCTAAAATGAAAACAAAAAAAAAAAAGTTGACCTTATAGAGAAAGTAGAATAGTGGTTTCCAGGAACTGTGGGGTTGGGGAAGTAGGCAGAGGCTAGTAAAAGAGTACAACTTTTCAGTTATAAAATGAATAAGTTCTGAGGATTGAATGTATAATGCGGTGTCTATAATTGATAATATTGTATGATTTGTTTGATTGAAATTTGCTGAAAATAGAACATAATGTGTTCTCATAATAAATATATAGATTAAATTTATTAACCGGTACATAAAAACAACAACTGGGTTTTCCACAGTGGGAGAGAAAGTCCCCACTTCTCTGATTTGCATATCCATCAGTTACCTGAAATTTATAGAGAAGTGTGAAATAGCACAAAGATAACAAACAGGATCAGAATCTATCTGATAGTCTAAAAGGATATGTTACAGATTTTTTATTGAAAAAATATTTCTCAGTGGCCCTCTCCCCTCCCCGCGATGGCGTGAGCTCGTCCGTTGATATCTGTGTACTCCGAAAAGGGGGAATCATCGGGCAAAAATGTTACCTTGCCTGCTGTGTTTAAGGCTCCCTTTCGACCCGATATCGTGAACTTTGTTCACACCAACTTGCACAAAAACAACAGACAGCCATATGCTGTCAGTGAATTATCAGGTCATCAAACCAGTGCTGAGTCTTGGGGTACTGGCAGAGCCGTGGCTGGAATTCCCAGAGTTCGAGGTGATGGGCCTCACCGTTCTGGCCAGGGTGTGCTTTTGGAAATATGTGTCGTGAAGGCCGCATGTTTGCACCAACCAAAACCTGGCGCCGTTGGCACCGCAAAGTGAACACAACACAAAAGCGATAGGCCATCTGCTCTGCCCTGGCTGCCTCAACCTTACCAGCACTGGTCATGTCTAAAGGTCATCGTATTGGGGAAGTTCCTGAACTTCCTTTGGTGGTTGAAGATAAAGTTGAAGGCTACAAGAAGACCGAGGAGGCGGTTTTGCTTCTTAAGAAACTTAAAGCCTGGAATGATATCAAAAAGGTCTATGCCTCTCAGCGAATGAGAGCTGGCAAGGGCAAAATGAGAAACCCTCTCGCATCCAGTGCAGGGGACCCTGCATCATCTACAATGAAGACAACGGTATCATCAAGGCCTTCAGAAACATCCCTGGAATTACTTTACTTAATGTAAGCAAACTGAACATTCTGAAACTTGCTCCTGGTGGGCATGTGGGACGTTTCCGCATTTGGACTGAAAGTGCTTTCTGCAAGTTAGATGATCTGTATGGCACTTGGCATAAGGCTGCCTCCCTCAAGAGTAACTACAACCTTCCCATGCATAAGATGCTCAATACAGACCTCAGCAGAATCTTGAAAAGCCCAAAGATCCAAAGAGCCCTCCAAGCACCACGCAAGAAGATTCATCGTAGAGTCCTGAAGAAGAATCCACTGAAGAACCTTGGAATCATGTTGAAGCTAAACCCGCATGCAAAGACCATGCGCCGGAACACCATTCTTCGCCAGGCCAAGAATCACAAACTCCGGATGGATAAGTCGGCAGCAGCCTTAGAAGCCAAATCAGAGGAGAAGGGGGTTCCAGGCAAGAAGCCCATGGTAGGGAAGAAAGGAAAGAAAGCTGTTGGTGTGAAAAAGCTGAAGAAACCCTGTGGTAGGAAAAAAGGCTGCAGCTACCAAGAAACCAGCAGCTGACAAGAAACCTGCAGAAAAGAAACCTACCACGGAAGAGAAGAAGCTCGCTGCCTAAAAACTTGTATTTGTTTATTCCATAAAACTCAATCATTCTGGACAGCTAATTTTAAATAAAGACCTGATCAAAGACAGTGAGAAAAGAAAAAAAAAAAAAAGAAAAAATGTTTCTCTCTATAGATTCCCCTCCTTTTCATCAAAGATTATCTCAAAGAAATATTTATCTTGATCATAAAATAAAACTAATTTAATTGGTTTTGGTCTAATTACTTATATAGGTGAAGCAAGCATGGTGATTTACCACATAGGCCTTTTTATGTTTGCTTTGCTATAAATTTTCATCAGAAATCTCAGATTGGACTTTTAAAATCTCTTGAGGCTAGGCAGCTAATCCTAGAACTATCTATATGTCACCTGCAGTGAATTTCTCTGGGTGAATTTCTCTGTTTTCAAGGCCCCCCAAAATCCTAAATTTCCTGAGCCTGTCAAGAAAAACCTTCCTTGCTCATCTATGAAGCTAGAACTCCGGTACATAGGAATACATGACAATTTTCTCAACAGGGCTTTATAAACTTTGCCTCCATAATTAATCTTAGGTCTTGTCAAAGCAAAAATCACACCGCATTTAAACAGGCAAGAATGACTTTAAGGCTATGCCAATAAGGGAGAGAGGCCAAGAGTACCTGGTGTAGCCCTTTGCCATGAGTCTCTTTGGCAGAGTAGCAAGCACTTTCAGGGAAGCATGAGAGTAAACAAAAATCTATTTGTAAATGACAAAAAATTTAAAATTACTGTGTTCAACTTATTACTACTAATTTTCAAAAGTGAAAGATCTGATGCAAGTTCATTACACATATAATTCAGCTGGCAAGGAAGTTTGGTCTTTACTATAGCATGCAAAACAGAATAGTCAATGCAAAGAAGTTTATACAAAATAACTATAAACATCATGATGAGGCCTATTTTCAAAGAACAGTGTTTACATCTATCTTATTGAAATGGATTAACATAATCTTTACAGAGAAAACAATCTTCAGATATAACATCTATTAGATGAGTAATAATATGTCAGGAATATTGCAAACATTTATAGTTAGAATATATCAAGAGTATTAAGTAAAGAGATTCAGTGTCTGGAGAGGGTCCTAAATAACTATATGTCAATAAAACTTCATAGGTAAGTGATGTGAATCCCTAATTGAAAACCATTGGCCTGGAACATACTGGATTCAAATTAAAGAAATAAAATTGCAACCAAGTTAATATTTTAAAGGATAACTGAAACTATTTCTGAATATACTATATTTTTGTATAAAATCAGGCAAAGCCCAGGTGGCTCAACGGTTTAGTGCCGCCTTCAGCCCAGGGCCTAATCCTGGAGACCGGGATCCAGTCCCATGTCAGGCTCCCTGCTTGGAGCCTGCTTCTCCCTCTGCCTGTGTCTCTGCCTCTCTCTCACTCCCCCTCTCTGTATTTCTCATAAATAAATAAAATCTTAAAAAAAAAAATCAGGCAAAGCAACATCAAGACTTTCGTAAGTAGAAACACCATGGATACAACATATAATTTCTGGAATTTTTACATGCATGATATTTTACCCATATAGATTAAACATAGGGAGGGCTAAGCATTTCCTCTGATTTGACAATACTTCCTATGCAACTCACAACATAGGAAATACAATTATTTTTTAGCAATTATTATTTTTTTTACAAGGTAAGAGATTGAAGGCCTTGAGAGATCTCACAGACAGTTTTAGGTGCAAAATACAACCCATTGGGACAGGGAAGTGTCAAAAGTTATTAGGAAGTTTGAGCACTTACTTAAAAGGATCATGGCTTAGTGAGTAACAATACTCAGCTACCTATTCAACTAATATGATGATAAAATATTTAAAAAATAAGAAAGTAACATGATTATGAAGAAGCATATTTTTCAAAAATGAGAAGACTTTGCTCTCTTAAATAATCAAGGAATTGATAACGTCTACATTAAAGCACAGTTCATTATTCTGATATGACACAATATGTTTCCCTTTTAGGCAGATTTTTCAAAAGGTAAAGAAAAAACTTTTTTAACCTCTCGTTAAGAGAAGACCAATAATCTAAAAAAATTTGATCATTTTTATAAAGAGAAAACAAAACCTTAATTTTGCATCAGTATAATTTTTAAACTAAAGCTCTTTTCAGACAATCTTAATAAATACAACAAACTTCAGCCAGCTTTGACCAGGACAAATGAAATTTACTTACCAGGAAACTTCTAAAAGTTTTTTTTTTTTTTTTTTAAATTTTTATTTATTTATGATAGTCACAGAGACAGAGAGAGAGAGAGGCAGAGACACAGGCAGAGGGAGAAGCAGGCTCCATGCACCGGGAGCCCGACGTGGGATTCGATCCCGGGTCTCCAGGATCGCGCCCTGGGCCAAAGGCAGGCGCCAAACCAGCTGCGCCACCCAGGGATCCCTAAAAGTTTATATATCTTTTAGGTCTTGTCATACATTTACTGTTTTCTCATCCTGAAAAAATAGTCATTTTACTTTAGAACAAAACTGTTCTCTTTTTCCTTGACAAAAACACATCTTGTATACCTGACATACAAAATTGTTCCTCTCTACCACCATTGCTTCTACCAGAATATCTTTGTCATTTATGATTATGAGGTTTTTAAAGAAGATTTTATTCATTTATTCATGAGACACACACACACACACACACACACAGAGAGAGAGAAAGAGAGAGAGAGAGAGGCAGAAGCACAGGCAGAGGGAGAAGCAGGCTCCATGCAGGATGTCCCATGCGGGACTGGATCCCAGGACTCAGGATCGTGCCCTGAGCCAAAAGCAGAGGTTCAACCTCTGAGCTACCCAGGGGTCCCTATGATTATTACTTTTAACCACAGTTACTTCTATTTCCCAGATAAAAGTTTATAATTATGAACTTTTTTATATCAGAATTTTGTAGCAGACTGGCAGAGATCCTACTCACACAATTTTAACAGCAATACACAGACTTTTTGTAACATAAAAATAAGGGAAAAAGTATGCTTCAGTATTTTATCTTTCTGGAAACAATCTAACAACCACTCATTAATTAACTTAATGTAGCATAGGTCTAAGATTTTAAGTTACTCAAAGATTTTGGAACTATCTTCAAGGTTACATACTACAAAACTTAATTACTATTGAATTAAAATTTGTCAGATGAATGATTCAATTTGATTGAATACAAATTTATGCTTGCATCATCTTAAACATTTAGTATGAGTAATCCTAGATTGTTTTATTAATAAACTTGTTTAGATGCACTTATTTTTGTTTGGAGACATGTCCAACTAGCATAAAAATGTATGCCTATACAGCATTTAACATTGGTAACCTAGAAGACATAGCTGTTTTTGTTAAAAAAATATGAGTCTTGTTGGCCAAAGGCATACCTAAAATTGTGTGAAGTAAATTCTTAAAACATTCTGTTGGTTTCTATGAGATTACTTTCTTTATACATTAAAAATATTAGTTAAATTTCCTTAATTTCTGAAAATCTTAAGAATATTCACTTTATTGGGTGCCTGGGTAGCTCAGTTGCTTAAGTGTCTGACTTGTGATTTTGGCTCAAATCACAATCTCAGGGTCTTTAGATTAAGCCCTGTAATGGCTCTGCACTCAGTTGGACGTCCTTCTCCCTTGACCCCCAACTACCCACACTGTGCACTCTCTCTCTTAAACAAATAAGTATTTTTTTAAAAAGCATATTAAACTGAATATTAAGTGCTTATTTTATTTTTAAGCTAGTCAGAATAGATCTCCATTAAGAGATTTTATAATTTAATTTGATAATATCAATGGAAAGAGGATAATACTACACATATATTACATTTATACATATACATATATAAACATACAGACAGACACAAATAGCTTATAGCTTTAATTCTAAATCTAAATTCATATAAAAGCTGGCTCTTGTCCATACCCCAACTTTACATTTTTAGCATGGTTAAGTATCTGATAGATGAGATAATTGAGATTACCATCTTAAAATGATACCTGAAACTTAACCAATATTTGTAAAAGATTAGCTTTAAGAATTTCTATATTATGATATGTAACGTTACATAGACTGCATACTATATTTTAGGTGAGGGTCCAAGGAAAGATCAGGGGTCAATTGAGTATCCAAAGATTATCTGAATGGGAAAACAAAACAAAACAAAAAATCCCAGCTGTCCAGTCTATTTCCAGTTACGTTTTTCAGTCTCAGATGGTAACAGCAGTTATCTCTTAAACTCCTTAAGCAGAGGTTCTTGACTCTAAGACTCTAAGAAAGGTTAAGTAAATGAACGCATACTGGTGATTGAAGAAGGGTTTTTTTGGGAAGTGGTCATCCTAGTACATTTGTCAGCCAGAGTTACCTTTAGCTTTGGAGGTAATTGCTAATTCCTTAGGTAAAGCTTGCAATAGGTTAGTAGCTCAGGCTTCTTTTCAAAGGATACCCTTGCAGCTGTCATTAACCTCATTTGTTTCCCCTAATGGGTTGAAGGAGCTTTCTCATGAGCAAGAGTTATTTTATGGGCAGTGAAAGTCATTAAAGGGTGAAGGTGTGTAGGTGTGGAATTAGAGACATTGAGGAAAGTGACGAATACAGATATTCCAATTTGAAAGTATATGTTTTCCCAGAAGTTTTACTGGGATAATAAGGTTAAGCAGAAACCTATCCAATAATGAGATGTCCTTGTGAGACAAAGGAATCTTTAGATAAAGTCAAATTGGAAGGTAGATTGACTATCAAGTCCCACCACGGATACAGTTTGCCTATTCCAAGAGAGTGTTATAGGAAAACAAGAGTAATGTGTTGCCCTTGTGTCCACTAGGAAGGTGAACAGGTATCCATTTATGAGGATGATTATTTCCCCTTGCCTATTGAGAATTAGTTGTAGGAACAAGGAGGATGGTTGCCCAAAGGAAGATCATTGGGGAGGTAGATTTGGGGACTCTTTATTTCTTTTTGCATTTTAAGGCCAAGTCCTATGACATCCTCCCCCATCTCTCTTTTTTTAACAACATCTACAAGTGTGTCCCTACCTAAAGGCATTTTGTAGGGAGATTTCTCTGGTTTGTTTCCTTCTGAATATTTAAGTTGCAGATAAAGGCACAAATTTGCAATGTATTATTCAGTTCTTCTGTAATAGAGTCCTCATGGTGTTGAGCTAGTATATTCATTTCAGAGACAGAAACATTCTACCAGTTTATCTTTTGTGTTTGTGTGTGTGTGTGTGTGTGTGTGTGTGTGTAATGTCTCTAACTTTTGTTGTAAGCTCTTAATGAAATTGTCAATGGTGGAAGTGATTCAGTTATTGAGAGCAAACTTACAGTAGCTCAGATACATTCTAATCTAGATTTATAACTGAGTTGGATTTATCTCTTTGTTGTCTGCAATCTTGCATCTTTATCCAATAAATTTTCATTCTCCCCTGTGGTTTCAGCCATGCTTTAGGCATGTTCTAATTTCTTTGAGAGTCTATCTCCTGAGCCCACTAGCAGCTGTACAAGTGAATATAAATCATGGAGCCTGGGAAAATATGTCCCAAGGACCAGGCTGAAATGATTATTAATTTATTTTCTATTCTTACAGGGTTCTGGGAAGTCTTTGACAATATCATGCAATCTGAGTGAGATCAAGGTTTAAGATGTTCAGATAGGTGCTCAGGTCATTAGTCATCACAAGTAGGAAAAAGCCATAAGATGAGTTAGGATGCAATATTGAAAAGTAGAGGGATTTAATGGAGACAGAGAAAGGTAATGAAGAGGAATAGAGCTGAAAGCAAACAAGGGAAACTAGAATAAGGACAAATAGTGAGAAAAGGGCTGGGGATAGTATATGTGAGGAGTTTTGAGGGAAGAGAGGGCATGAGTTTGCTGGAAGTAAAGGAGGAGTCTTTTGGTGTTGAGAGACATAATCCTGAGTAAAATTCTGCCAAATGGAGGTAGTGAACTCAGTTGATGCTACAGTGGTGAAATATATAATTTACAAGGATTTTGAAGGAGGTAGAAAAACGATTGGAGTTTCCCTTAGTAACCAGGTTAAATAAGAATTGGCAACAAAACTAACCCAAAAAAGCATTGAACAAAATAATTAAAATTAAATCCTTACCATGTTGCCATGGGCAAAAGTCTGGAATATGGGGGTCAGAGCTGAACTTACTGTGGGATTCTCCATATGTGGATCACAAGGGGCTCCAGGTGCCTCAGTACTTGAGTAGAGAAAAAAGGGGCATACAAGGAAATGGGAAGTCCCATGCACTTTGTGGCACCAGTCAAAAAGAAAAACAAACAGCTAGGGAAATTAATTTCATTCAGATTCCTAGAATAAGAATAGAACACCAGGTCTGAAGATTAGAGTATCTCAGAGGATGGTTTTTGCCTTAGACATTCATAAGGAGGAGTAGCAAAGTTATATGTGGGGTGATTTTACAGCTGAGATTGTTTTATAATCAGGGAGTCTCAGTCAACTAGAAAATATTTATCTCTGTGTCTGCTAGTTTCAGGGGGACAAATAGTTCAGCTAATCATTTATGAGACAAAGAATGGGAATTTGAAGCATCTGTGCCTTGCCTTGTCATAGATAAACAAGGGGCTATATACATGAGTGTCATCTAAGTCATATGGGAAAAAATAGTTTTTTTGCTGTAAACTATTTTCTAGAACATTAATGTGGTGGAGGATTTCTCAACTGTAGATATTTTCCAGGAATATGAGGCTGAGGTAAAGTTTAACATCATCAAATCATGTGTATTTATTGTTTAATATTTAACAGTTGTTTGGCAATCTGCTTTCTCATTTTATTCTATTTTTTTTATGTTTTATGTCTTTTGACATTCTTTACAGAAACTATGTCTTGTTTTATTGTGTTTCTCTGCAGGTAGTGTGGACATTATAAATGTTATTTTGAAAACTATAGCTGGTTTTCAATATATCAAATATAAACATGTCTATATAACTCGAATGAATAAAGACAATGTAAGGTTATCACTTTCAAGGTAAGGTACTGAGCCTCCTTTGTTCTGCTAGCACTTCCCTTATTTCTAAGTTAACATAATGTTTAATTATAGACCTAGACAAAAAAAATATTAATTTGTACTCCAGTATTTTAATATGTGAAGTCTTTCAAAATGATTTTCCATTCAGTTAAAACCCATATATATTATAGCATTTTACACCTAATTATAGAGTTATGTTAACATTTAATTTAAGTGCTCATTGTCAATCTTTTGTACTGTTTGTTGTGATGTTCTTTCACCTATATCCAATGCCAAACATCCACAACTATCCGAATAATCATGATGTCTTCTGCATTTTAGTAAATGATAGAAACATAGAGATCAATATGGCTGCAGAATCAGAAGAACATTATTGTCCTTACAGTGGCTGTCAGTGGCATACTTAATACCAAGGAGCATGGTTTTAGTCACACACACTTTTACCCCTGTATATACATTGTTCAATCCATTTCAGTTTCCTCCCAGCAATTGCCATGCCTCACCAAACAATAACCTACATCTGATGTCACACTGGATGAGCATTCTCAGCAAGGACTAATGGAGAATACCAAATCCAGCCAATGATAATTGTTTCAAGAAAGGGGTTTTTCAGAAGTTTCATCCGTTGATTTCAAGGGCCCTGGTAGATATCAAACAGCACGGAAAATTCCCCATCTGAATCAAGGCATCTTGATTGATGACTTAGTAAATGATGCCTGTGTGGGAGAATCTGAGTTTTCCCTACCCACATTCAAAGGAGGGAGGAAATTCACACGGTTATTTGAGAAACCTGTATTCATGGAAATGCAATACATTATACTCTATCAAACATATTTACTGAAGTCTTACTATGAGGGTTACTGTACTACCATCATAGAACAAGAGAAAACTGTGAAAACAGGAATCAGGGAGAACTAGAAACAGGCCTAAAAGCCAAAGCAGGTCAACTCCATGTCACTCTCCTTTAAAGAGGTGATTCATATTAATTCATGTTCTCAATCCATGATTGTTCTTTAAGCCTACCCTATCAGGGGCACCAGCCTGGCTCAGTCTGCCAAACATGCAACTATTGATCTTGGGGTTGTAGTTTTGCGCTCCATGTTGGTTGTAGACATTGCTTTAAAAATTTTTAATCCTACTTTATCATAACAGCTTTCCCAATGCTTTATTTTGATTGACATTTGTTTTGTTAGATTAGTTCTTTAAATAATCTTCTTACATAGAAAAGGGTATTTCCAGAGTTCTTGTGAAATTGAGCATTTTTCTCTGAGGTCTTTATGTGCAAATGACAGCCTGTCAAGTATGGATCACTTAGCTCCTAAACTTTCCCCCTCAAAATTCCAGTGTCTTCTTATGGTCTAAGTCAATAAATAGAATTTTAAATCTAATCTCTTTTTATCTAATTAATAATAATAATTAGTAGTGGCAGTAGCAAAACCACTTTTTTCTTTATAAGTAATTCCAGGTTTGTTTTTGTTGTTTTTTAACTTATTGAAACTCAAACATTTTTCCTCCTCAGGGTATAAAGAGGGAAGTGCTTTTGAAAATTTTTCTCCTATAAAGCACCAAAAACCCTTTCAAACTTAGAACTCCTATTTTTTTTCCAGCTCTCTGATAGTAAATATATAGTACATCACCTCTAGAAGTGAATCAGCTGGATTTGCAGCATCTGCTTCTAACTCTCTGGCAAGTTATTTAAAATTTCCTGCAACCTTCTTCTCAACAGTTGTTAAATAGACGTAAGAATATATATTATAGAAGTTTCCTGAGGATTAAATGAGATAACGGTAGATGCAAATGACAAATGATTCATACATGGTAGTGGTTATTATTTGTGATTATTGGCTTTGTTTATATTATTCATGGTTTCTTCCACTGAAAACATATAATTCTTAGGATTTCTATCATCTTCTTACAATGTCTATCCCTATTTAATCATTCATCTATTATTTTCTTCTTATTTTTAACTTTCCTATTCATTGTGAGTGAAATTATTGTTTTCTAAACAGTCATTTTATTTACCTCAAAATTTATTATTTCCAAAGAAGTTTTTGATGTTTGTTTTGTGTCTTAAATTTTTCTTTTCTCTTGATTTTTCTTTCTTCCTTTCCTCCCTCTGAACTGCCAGCTCCCATTGCATCTCTACTTTTATTTCAAGATGTTCTATCCTTTTTAGTCATGTATAGAGAGAAAGTTTTGAAAGATATAATTATCTTCAGAATCATCAAGGCATTGTATCCATTTTTCTAGTTTCTGCTCATAGGTCTGCTATTGTTTTTGTTTTCATTTTTGAGTTCAAAGAATTAGTTCAGTCCTGATGTAGTTCAGGTTCAGTTACCACCACGTGATAACTTCCTCCTTTCAGATTTCAATATGATGGTCAGATTGATGTATAAACTCCTTACTCGCAAGTCAAAATTTGTAAATTGTGTTTAGAGGTATTTGAAGTATTTTACTGGCCTGAAGTTAGGTCTAATTTTCTATGTTTTTGGATTTTTTGATTGAGCTAGAGAGTCAGATGCAGTTTGAAGTCGTCTTTTCAACATTACAGTTTGTGAGTGCCCTGCTCGCAGCATGCTAAGCTTAGTCTCAGTATATTTTATGGTGCTTTCCCTGCCATATGTTTGCATTTCAGGAAGTAAGGAAGCACTGCATATGCCTACTTCCTGCAGTGATGTATATCGGCAGTCTCCCAATGCCAGTGAGAAAAGAGCTGTTGACAAAGGTTGGAGACAGAAATTCTAGCACTCATAGAATAAAATGATAACTTCTGTGCACTTGAGGGAAAGTTGCTTATTTTCTCTTCTCTTCTAAATTTTAGCTTTTAGTTCTCACAATTTGGTAAAGTCAGATGTATTGTCATTTTTTCCTACTTTCTTGTTGGCAACTATTCTGGCTTGTTAAGATTGTGGTTGAATGTGGAATACTACTGGTATTATAATTTTTTCCTGTTTTATTTTTGGATGTCTGTTCTGCTTTATAAGGCTGTAGTTGCATGAGATATGTGGTTCAAGAATATACTTTTAAATTCATCTCCATCAACAATGCCATTTGCTTAAATTCAGGATGAAATTTACATGTGTCCTTCATTTTTCTTTAATTACACTAAACCCTTTTCCTTCTGTGTGTTTAAGAGAAAACTTGGTAGGAAGTATAGCAAGCCCAAATGGTCTGTCAACCCGCTAATATTAGTTTGTCTCTTTAAACATTCCAGACTCTACAACTTGATATTCCATAACTAAATATTCCTGGGAGATATTCCTTTAGGAATATTCCTGCAATTAAATTTCCTAGGGAAAATACTCAGACTCACACCAAATTTTGTCAAATATCCTTAATATCTACTTATCCATTGCCCCCCCCCCCCCCCGCCCTTTAGGTAATGTAACATTCCCTCCCTGTTTCCTGATCAAGATTTAGTTGTTCCCTAGAGACCATTTTTCACACTTTACTGCATCTTGTTGACAATAGTGAATAAGTTAGGGCTAGTAGGGTGCTTGTGAAGGGGATGGGAATGACCTCAGAGCTTTATGTACTTATATGTTTTCCCTTTTTTTTTCCTCCACCTTATGTTATGGGAACCAATGCTGGAGGCTTCCAGCTTTAACCCCACAGACACATCCAACACCCTGAACAATGGAAGAAGAGAAATATAGAAAAACTATCAGTCCCTAAATGATCTGAAATATTCAAGCCCCTTAGCCGCTGTAGCCTACTCACCCACAAACTCCTTTATGAGAAAGAAATAATCTTCAGTCTCACTTAAAGCTCAACATTCTGGTGCTGTTTTTATGGTAGCCGCTTTTTGTATCTTAACTAATACAAAATACTTCTACACAGTGTGCTCTTAATTGAAGGAAAAAGACCACAGTGAATAACTCATAAATTTTTACATGTTGCTTTCTTAGGTTCATGATTGCTAAAATTTCTTCACAGGAACACTCTAATAATAATAATAATAATAATAATAATAATAATAATAATAGTGTAAACTTCCTAGAGTTTACACTGCTTTCAAGGCTTCCATAAGTAGGACAGTAAAAATGAAAGTGTTTCTAGTTGTTTATTATTTGTTGTTGTTGTTTTTAATGAAAGAGTGTAAGCCCATCTTCTCTTATTTCTTGGCAATGAGATGGTTGATGGGAAACCACTAAGTGAAATCCACACCCAACGAGAAGGTCTCATAACAGCATGATGTTATGCTTCAGGAAATGTGTAAAGGGATTCGAAAAACAGGAAAGAACTAGTAGCCTTTTGTCAATGGCATCTCTATTCTTTCACAGACCTACCATTTTCAGAGGGATATTTTAAAACCTGAATTTTTTGATCTTTGTAATAGCATAAGCATCACTTTTTAAGATTAGCCTGACATCCTGTAACTTTTTTTTTCATCCAGTGGAGATGTGAAGTCAATAGCAGCTTCATAGCTTTGTATTGAATGTCTTTTGAACATGGACTACATCAGTTTCCTATGGAGTTTCACAAAGGAGAAATTTTGGCAATGAGAAAAGCCTCTAGCATGTTAGAAACAGAAAGAAACATATATGCTTCAGAAATAGCAAAGGGCTTGCCTGCCAAACCAACCCTGTGGCGCACATGCTTCTGTATTACAGTCCTACTTTCTTGAAACTCAAAGCAGAGAGGAATCAGTGGAGTCTTTTCTGGCTTAAAGCCATGTCCCCTAAATCTGTGCTAAAAGAAAAACCTGTGACCTCCATCTCTCAGTGAAAACCTTATGCCCCACTGACTCTCATCTTAATGCAAATTTCCATGTCCTTGCATATAAAAGCAATACTTCGAAGGCTTTAAAAAACAAACAAGGCATTGCAGTGAAATATAAGTATGAGCGGTTATTTGGAATCATAAGCATGAATAGTATGCTGGAGCACAATTTTTAAAAATAATAAGCACTATGTAGCATGTACTGTGCTAAGCATTTGACATAGTGTTATTAATCTTGAGGATTCTAGGATATACGATGTTATCTCCATTTTACAAATGAGAAAGCTTGAAGTTAGAGTTCCAAGGGAATTTAGCTTGTATGTGGTGGGTATGAGCTGCTCATTCAGGTCTACCTAAATCCCAAATCTATGTTGTGACCTTAATTACTACACAAAGCAATACAAATTATTTGACATCTGTGACTTATAAGAACTATGTATTTAATGATTCAATGACCAAAATGTATTTCTCATATATATTTGGTCTTCCTCCAGTTTCTAGTTCCAACTTCTAAAACACGTGGAATTTCCTAAATGAGAGAGTGATAAATATGTCTTTTCTTATGTAAATGAGGTAACTTTTGGATCACACTCCTTAACTCTGGGGAGGAGAGAAGGGCTGGAGGTTGATTTGATCAATCATGCTTATATAATGAAGCCTCCATAGAAACCCAAGAAGATGGGGTTCAGAGAGCGTTGGGATTGGTGAACACTTAGAGATGCAGGAAGAACTGGCCGGCATAGAGAGGATGAGGAAACTATGCCCTTTCCCCATGCCTTGCCCTACACAGATCTGACTTCCTCAGTTATATTTAGGTTTGGAGAGCTTCAGGCTGGTGAACCAGAATGCTTCCATGTGCCACTATGCAGAGCCCCAGGCTCCAGAGGACAGAAGCTCCTTTGTTTAGCACCTCACCTTATTTATCTCCTCACCTGGCTCTTGATTTTTATCTTTTAATAGCTCTTGTAATAAACCAATAATCTAGTGAATAAATGGATTTCCTGAGTTCTGTGAGCTGCTCTAGCAAATTAATTAAAGCAGAGGAAGGGATTATGGGAACCTCTGATTTACAGCCAGGCAGTCAGAAGTACTGGACAACTGAAGTGGAGGGCAGTCTTGTGAAACTGAGCCCTTGAACTGTGGAATCTGTTGCTATTTCACGGTGAATAGTATTAGAAGTCAGTTGAATTATACCTAGTTGGTGTTTGAGCATTGATCGGTGGGGAAACTCATTCCTGCACACACATTGTAATTGGTGTTAGAATCACTTTTAGTATTATGTACTAAGTGCCAATGGCTTTAGGACTAAGAGTTTTATTTAAAAGAGTATGATCAAGAACTATACAACTATAGACATTTTTTCCACCTCTTCAAGCTGAAGTTTTGAACTGAAGCTGACAAAAATCACACCAACCTTAAAAGCTTACCAAGAAATAAACTATTTGTGAAATGTGACAGTATTATCCTCAGTAATTTTTTAGTCTTGGTAACATCGTTTTATACTTTACATTTTGTTCTTTCTTAAAATCCCCAGAATACCAAAAGTCAAAAGGCACAATAAGAAAAGAGAAATCATGACAAAATAGACCATTATGACATGAAACAGGGGGAAAAAAAAAAAAACTATACTAAAATAGCACCTTTCAGGAACATTTGTTTTGGCTTCTCAAGAGAAAAAAAGAGTTCCCTAAGCTTAAGAAGGCAAAGCTGACTGCACAAAAAACAGTAACAACAACAAATGAATGAGAGCTGTTTGTTTTTGTAAAGCAATTGTAAGAGACAGAACCTTGGAAGCATCTCGCACCACTTTTTGTTATTCCTGATTTTCCTAGTAACAGAGTGAATGCAGTTACAATTGCCAAGCCAGAACTTGTGGGTTTTTGAATCAAAGCCCAGCTCTCAGCAAATTGATTTTGGTTTCATCTAATTGCCTGGCATTGGAGGCACATGAAGGTAAACTAAGCCTTTTGAACTCTGGATATAGGACCTAATTTTATACATAGAAATGATCTACTATTTCAGTTAACCTTTTTGGATAATGGTTCACCCATCCAGAATATATTTTTACCATTTTAGGTCCCCTTCCATCTGTCTGAATCTTTCCTGGTACCTCCTGCCCAATATCCAATTACTTCATTTTGCTTTCTGGTCACTTTATCTTTTATTTTTGCCCACTGAATAATTTGAAGTAGACTTCTTGGAAAGCTAATGGCTCAAGCATTAATGTTCCATTATACTCTTTCTATTCAATGAAAAATACCTTTCTAAGTCATAAGCTATGCCAATTCTTGCTCCTTGTTTCATTATATTACTTTATTAATTATCACTGTGGTTATAGTTTGACTAGAGAAGCAACTGTCTAGTTATGAAAAGAATATAAGGTGTGGAATAAGGATCCTTGTGTTCAAAATGCTATTATTTGTTATTTGAGTTTTGATTAATTCATGTAGCTTTTCATGGTTTAACTTCTATCTTAAAGGCCCTTTTTTCTACTCATTCTTTTATTTCTGGCTCTTAATATTCTACCATAATTTAAACATTTTTTCTTCTCCATATTGCATGCTAGCTCTTCTTCTCTTAACACTTATTTTCCTCCTGAAGTAGACCAAATGTTTGTGTGTCTCCCTAAAATTCATATGTTGAAACATAATCCCCAGTATGGTGATATTTGTGGCCTTTGGGAGGTGATTGGTTTATGAGGGTTGAACCCTCATGAATGAGATTATTGCCCTCATAAAAAAAGACTCTAGAGCGTTATCTCATTCTTTCCCCTCCATGAGGACACAGATGAAAAACTGTATGTGACAGTGGGTCCTCACTGAACACTAAATTTTCTCGTGCCTTCATCCAGCTTCCAGAAATGTGAAAATAAATATCTGTTGTTAATAAGCTACCCAATCTACAGTAGTTTTGCTATAGCAGCCTGCATAGACTAAGACACTTTCTTTAGAAGAACCATCCGTAGTAATGCCTTCAATCACCACATCTACATTCTGTAAATGTGCAGTAAAGCCTACACTTCACCCCTATGAAGAGGGCTTCTCTGAGACTCTTGTTTTCTATTGCCAACTTACAATTTGATGTCCTGAAAGATTATTACATTTAACATGTATGGAAATAAACTTTTCATCCTTTTCCCAAACCTGTGATTCTTCTTTTGTATTCTCTATATGAATAATATCTGTTCTTATAATACAGTTGGGCAAAACAGAAATTTGGTGTTTTCCTTCAGCTTTCGTATTTACTCATTTATTTACCTATCCATCCACCATCCATTAATTTATTAATTTGCTATTTATTCTTTTATTTTTAAAAATATTTTATTCATTTATTTGAGAGAGAGAGCATGAGCAGGATAGGGGCAGAGGCTAGGGACAAGCAGACTCCTCACTGAGCAGGGATCCTGATGTGGGGCTTAATCCCAGGACTCTCTCCTGAGCTAAAGGCAGATACTCAAATTAATAGGTGTTCCTATTAATTTACTATTTAAAAAACAAATATTGATCTGCCAATTTTAGTTGCTAGAATTATAACAGTAAAAACTTTAAAAAAAGTGGTCCTTAAAAAAGTGGTCCTGTCTTAACAGCGTTTGCATTTTAGTGCAGAAAGATAAAGAATTCAGACAGACAAGTGAATGCATAATATGAAATACAATAACAAATTCTCTGAAGAAGTAAAAAAGAATAAACCAAATTATGAAGCAAAACGAATCCTGGGGAGAAGTGGGCCTTTTCCTTTTCTTTCTTTCTTTCTTTCTTTCTTTCTTTCTTTCTTTCTTTCTTTCTTTCTTTCTTTCTTTCTTATGATGAAGGCAGCATTCTTTAATAAGAGGACATTTGAACAGATCAGTAAAGGGAGTGAAGAAGCCAGCCATACAGATATATACATGAAGCAAGAGCTTTATAATTAGAGATAAGAGATTTTCAAAGGTCATAAAGTAAGAGTATTTTTGATATTGTCCTAGGAATGTTAAGGGGTCAGTATTGTTGGAATAGGATGAGTGAAGAGAACATTGGTAGGATACAGTATCTTATCAAGTAAGATTTAACAGATCATGGTAAATACTGTCTTACTTATTGATGTCCAATGAGTCATCTAAACATAATTATTAATTCATTTTGTTCTTTGGGCTGAATCAGCTAGAGATGGTATTCCTTTTTCTTTTTCTTTTTTTTCCCATTTTGAGAGATAACTGGCATACAGTACTGTTTAAGGTACTTGATACATCTATACATTGCAAAATGATTGCCACCATTGCACTACATAGCATTTCTAACCCCTCACATTAATTATTTTCTTTTTTGTAGTGAGAATATTTAAGATTTGCTCTCTTATCAACATTGAAGTATATAATACCTATAATATTAACTATAATCACAGTGCTGTATATTAGCTTCCCTAACTTGTTAATCTTTTAAATGGAAGTTTATACTCTATAATCAGTGTCTCTCTCTTTTTTTTTTTTTTTTTTTCTCACTCTCAGCCCCTGGTAACCACCCTCTACTCTCTGTTTATTTGAATTTGGCTTTTTTTAGTGATATCATTCAGTATGACTTACTTAACTTAGCATCATATCCTGAAGATTCATTCAGGGTGTCACAGATAGTAGGATTGGCTTCTTTTTCATAACTGAACAATATTCCATTGTAGATTATTGTTCAGTAATGAGCTAAAAGGAAATCTTGCTGTTTGTAACAACTCAAATGGACCTTTATATTATGTGTGTATATATATAGTGTGTTTATGTATATATGTGTATATATACAATATATATAGTATATATGTGTACATATAGTTTATATAAAGTGTGTATATAGAGTATGCATGTATATATATTGTATGTTTGTATGTTTACATTTTAACATTTCGAGGAAACTTCATACTGATCTCCATAATGGCTGTGCTAATTCGTATTCCCACAAACAGTACACAATTTCCTTTCTTCCACACCCTCAAAAACACTTATTTCTTGTCTTTTTGATGACAGCCATTCTGACAAGTGAGAAGTGAATAATTTTTCTTTAAATATTTGGTAGAATTCACCAGTGAAACCATTTGGTCCTGAACTTGTCTCTGTTGTATTTGATTACCGATTCCTTCTACATACACATCATTGTTTGTTTACGTATTTTGTTTTCTCATAATTCTGTCTTTGTAGGCTGAATGTTCCTACTATTTTATTGGTTTCTCTTGGGTTATCCAATTGTTGGTATATAATTGTTCCTAATAGTCTCTCATGATCTTTTTGATCTATTTGAGATCTTTCTTATTTCTTAATGTAGATGTCTGTTGCTATAAACTTTCCTTATGGAACTGTTTTATCCTTATTCGAGGTTTTTTTTAAAAGATTTTATTTATTTATTCATGACAGACATAGAGAGAGAGAGAGAGGCAGAGACACAGGCAGAGGGAGAAGCAGGCACAGTGCAGGGGAGCCCGACGTGGGACTCGATCCCAGGTCTCCAGGATCACACCCCAGGCCAAAGGTGGCGCTAAACCACTGGACCACAGGGGCTGCCCTATTCTATATGTTTTGATATGTTGTGCTTTCATTTTCATTTGGCAGTTTTGATTTACCTTTTGATATCTCCTTTGAACTATTAGTTTTCCAGGAGCATGTTTTTTAATTTCCACATGTTTATAAATTTTCCAGTTTTCCTCCAGTTACTGACTTCTAGTCTTATACAATTGGGGTTAGAAAATATACTTGGTATGTTTTTTTTTTTTTTTTAAATATTTATTTATTTATTTATTTATTTATTTATTTATTTATTTATGATAGTCACAGAGAGAGAAAGAGAGAGAGGCAGAGACACAGGCAGAGGGAGAAGCAGGCTCCATGCACCGGGAGCCCGATGTGGGATTCGATCCCGGGTCTCCAGGATCGTGCCCTGGGCCAAAGGCAGGCGCCAAACCGCTGCGCCACCCAGGGATCCCTTGGTATGTTTTTCGTCTTCTTAAGTTTACTAAAACTTGGTTTGTGACCAATAATATGATCTATCTTAAAGACTGTTCCATATGTGCTTGAGAAGAATGTGTATTTTGGTATTGTTGGATGAAATGTTCTGTATATGTCTGTTAGTTCCATTGGGTTTTAAAGTATGTTTTAAAGTATGATTCAAGTCCAAGGTTTCCTTGTTGACTTTCTGTCTGGATGATCTATCCATTGCTGAAAGTGGAGTACTATTATTATTGTTGTCTATTTCTCCCTTCAAATCTGTTATTTGCTAAGTATATGTAGTTTATCCAATGTTTGTGTATATATTTGATTGTTATATCTTTTTTGACAAATTGTCCTCTTATCATTATATAATGACCATATTTGTATCTTGTTATCATTTTGGATAAAAGCTTATTTTATATAAGTATAGCCACCACTGCTTTCTTTTAGTTTTAACTTGCTTAGAATATCTACTGCTATCCCTTCACTTAGAGTCTGTATATTTCTGGAAAACTGAAGTGAGTTTCTTATAGCCAGCACCCAACTGGGTCTTTCTTAAAAATCTGTCCAGTCTCTGTACACCTTATGATTGGTGAATTCAATCCATTAATATTTAAAATAATAATTAATAGGTAAGGGCTAATAATGCCATTCCACTAATTGCTTTCTAGCTGTTTTGTAGTTCCATTTATCTTTTATTTCTTTCTTGTCATCTTTTGTAAACTTTTGATTTTTCATAGTGGTATGCTTTAATTTCCTTCTCTTTATCTTTGGTGTTACCATTGTAGAATTTTGCTTTGTGGTTCCCATGAGGCTTATATAAAATTTTATATATATGTATGTATTTGTATGTCATTTTATGTATATTTATTCTCTAGATAAATATAAATTATGAATAAAGATTTAGAGTCCTTAGTAAAAATTAAGTGAACTTATTGCAGTGTAATACTAAAGAAATCTGCCCCATGACCAACTTGAATTTAGTGAACACAAGATTTACCCAATAAAAGTAAAAGATTCTTTTGCTTTTATATGCCAGGATCAAAAGTGGAATGTTACATATCACAGAAATTAAACAGTAATAAAACATTATGTAATATCCATGATATGCTATGAGACATGGAACTTTAATCTTTGATCAAACCTTGTAGTATAGAAATTAAAGTATTACCATTTTCAGATCACATACTTCTTTATTTATACCTGAGTGAAGAGCAATTATTAATGAGGTGAGATGCATGAAATCTTGTGCATGCTAAACAGTTGTAAGATACAAACACACACACTCATATAGATATCTATGTCTATCACCTATCTCTCTATATATAATGTGATATATGTGTCATATCAATCCATTTTACACTAACAATTTTACATTTTACACTAACCATATATCGTCTATTTTACACTAACATTTATACTAACAATTTAAGTTTATTGCACAAAAAACTCTATGCTTTTCCCCCCTTGTTTTTGATGTCACATACATCTTTTTATATTGTGTATCCATCAACAAATTATAGAAACTATAGCTTTTTAATACTTTTGTCTTTAACACTTATCAGAGTTAAGTCGTTAACACATCAGCATAGTATAGTATTGGGGCACCCTGAACTTGACTATATTATTACCTTCACTAGTGTGCTGTATATTTTCATATATTTCCATGTAATTAACTAGCATACTTTTGTTTCAGCTTGAAGAATTCCTTTCAGCAGTCCTTGTAAGACAGTGTTAATGAGGCTGAATTCCCTCAGCTTTTATTTACCAAGGAAAGTCTTTATTTTGCCTTCAATTTTGAAGGACAGCTTTGTAGGATAAAGTATTCTCAGTTGGTGGTTTCTTTGTTGTAATACTTTGATTATATCATCTCATTCTCTCCTGGACTGCAAGGTCTCTGCTGAGAAATCCATTGATAGCCTTATAGGGCTTCTCTTTTATGAAAGAGGGTTTTTATTGTTTGTTCATTTTTCTTTCTCTTGTTGCTTTGTAAAGTTCTTCATCCTTTGTTTTAGGTAGTATTATTTATTATGTGTTCTGATGAAGATTGTTTTGAATTGAAATTTTATAGTTACCCCTAGCTTCATGAACTTTCCAAATTTCTCTCCAGGTTTGGGAAGTTCTCAAACATTATTGTTTTAGTTGTATATATGTATGCATGGATGCATTTAGATTTTATTTTCAGGCAATTCCTGTACCCAACGTGGGGCCCAAAACCACATCCCTGAGATCAAGAATCTCATATTCCACCAATTGAGCCAGTCAGTTGCCTCCACCATTTTTTCTTTAAATAGACTTTTCTACCCCTTTCTTTTTACTTCTCCTTCTGGGATTCCCAAGATACTATATTATTTCTTTTGATGATATCTTATTAATATGTAGACTTTCTTCATTCTTTTTCATTATTTTTTCCTTTTTTCCTGAGATTGGACAATGTCAGTTAATCTGTCTTCAAACTCACTGATTCTCTCTTCTGCTTGTTCAATTCTTGGGCTGAAGCACTCTATTAAATTTTGTAGTTAACTTATTGTATTCTCAGCTCCCAAATTTTATTCTTTGTGTTTTTTTTTTTATCTCTTTGTTGAACTTCTCAATTTGTTCTTGTATTGTTTTCTTGATATTGCTAAATATTTATATATGTTCTATTCTAGCTTTTCAAGCATTGGTAGTACATTTTAAATTCTTCATTGGTCAATTCTTAGATTTCCATTTATTTGGGGCAATTTCCTAAAGGTTTATTATATTTTTTTGCTGTTGTTATTAAGACATGTTTCCTGATTCTGATCCCTGTAGCTTTGCACAGATATCTGTGCATTTGAAGAATCAGTCACTTCTTTCAGACTTTATAGATTGCTTTGGTAAGGGAAGCATTTTGCCTATGTGTGAGGGCATGTTGTGTCATGCAGTGACCCTAAATCTAGTGGTGCAGAGCACCATGTGCAGGGGTGTGTGGAAACACTGGGCCTCAGGGTCATGATTCCTTTTAAGCTCAAGCTACTCTTAGTCCATAGCATCAATACCTGTGTGGTCCTTGGCCAGGGCTGTGGGAGGTCCAAAGTGGCTGCAAGAACTGTTGGGAATATAAATGGTACATCCTAGTCTGTTAACAAGGGAGCAGGACAGGTAGCAGTGGTAGCTGGAGCTAGTGGTGTCTATATACCCAGCTGTGGGGGCCAACTACAGGGGATAGTTTTAGACATAATCATAGTGATAGCTCAGGTAGCAAGGAAAGGGGTCAACTATGGGCTTACAAATAGTTACAAGGACCTTGACTGTCAGTGTGTTTTCCTTTTGCTACCTACTTTTTCCCTGGGCATGCATGTACTACAATGGAAGCTGGTGACAGGGGTTGGACTGGGAGTGTGCAGGTGCACAGGTGGAGGAGCTAGCTCCAAGAACAGGCATGGTATTAGGGGTCAGCCTGGCAGCTTAGGCTGATATCTCATACTCACGCAGCTGTAGACTCTGAAGTGACTACAAAACTGGCTTTCTAGCTCATTGTAGGGGCAAGGAGAGGCGGCAGTGCAAGGAGGCACTTGGGTATCTGGTATTTCACATTTGTGCAGCCACAACATTCAAAGTAAGTCATCTTATATATTTTCTCATTTCAAAAGACTCTAATACCTCTCAAATACATTTGTAGAAAATAGAGATTAATTACGAATCTATCAAAACAATCAAAGTGAGAGAAATTAATGTCATGGACTATGATGTTAAGAGTGGAGTAGCAAAACAAGGATGAATTTTGCATTTATTGGAATAACAATTGCTGAAGATCTAGATGCAAGTTTTGTGAGAAAGACAATGGCTCAACACTTTATCAACAAATTTGAGAAACTTGGAAAATAAAGCTCTCAATACTGAGATTGGGTTGACTATAGGAAGAACAGATTTGGAGAATTTCAAATAAAGACTTCAATTGGGCAAGTTAAATTTGAAATGCTTATTAGAGGGTAGCCTGGGTGGCTCAGAGGTTTGGCGCCTGCCTTTGGCCCAGGGCATGATCCTGGAATCCTGGGATCGAGTCCCATGTCAGGCTCCCTGCATGGAGCCTGCTTCTCCCTCTACCTCTTTCTGTGTGTCTCTCATGAATAAATGAATAAAATCTTTAAAAAAATTATGAAATGCTTATTAGAAATTAAAATAGTCCTAAGTTTGTGGAGTTCAAGTGTTGAGTCCATGATGGAGAAATACAGATTAGATGACTTTTAAACCATGAGACTTGACAGAGAATCCAGATAGTAAGTATAGATAAAGAAGAGAAGAGAACACCAAGGCCTAGGTCATTCAATGTTCAGAGCTTGGAGAAATGGAAGAAAGAGTGTGGATAGCCAAGACTGTCATTCTGTTATAACAATCTCCTAAGCATTCATACTGACAATATTATTAATGCACCTTCTCCAACCCCATCCCTCCTTATCCAATCCATTCACTCCTGTAGGCAGAAGGATCTTCTTAAAGGCAGCTATAGTTTGTTATGTTCCATTCTTGTTTAAAACTATTTGTCAGTTATTTAGCTAATGCCCAAATATCTTAGACTTCTTTACCTTCAAGCCCCTGTAGGATATCCCAGTATCATCTGCAAATACTCTTCCTTATTACCTATAATACTTGTGCTAGATTATACTCAGTATGTCTCCCCTAGTCTCTGTGTATTTGGCCTGCTTACTCTTCTTCCTAAAATTTTTTTTAAAAAAATATTTTATTTATTTATTCATGAAAGACACACAGAAAGAGGCAGAGACATAGGCAAAGGGAGAAGCAGGCTCCATTCAGGGAGCCTGATGTAGGCAGGACTCGATCCCAGGACCCCGGGATCATGACCTGAGCTGAAGGCAGATGCTCAACTGCTGAGTCACCCAGGCATCCCTCTTCCTGGAATTTCACCCCACTTCATCCTTTTATCACTTTAACTCCCCTTTGTGTATCATTTCTCCACTTAAATGCTAGATGCTCTGAGATTTGACTAGATCCCCTTGTTTTATTTAGGTCTCATAGCTCCCTGGACATTGCTTCAAAGAAATTGAATTTTCTAATTGTATTATTCTCCATTTGTTGATTAGTAAATATTTGTTATGCTCATAAACTTCAGCAAGATAGACCCCCTGTTTCTTTAACTCAATTTACATACAAGGTTTTATATAGTGTCTGATCCATAGAAATCACTGTTTGTTAAACTTTTGTGCAAAATATCTTGATCTCTAAAATGAGCGTTGAGAGATGAGGACTAAATAATATGACAGATGTCTTTTAAAAGGAAAAAACAAATATAAGTTATACTACAACTCATTTAATAATCCTTATCTCACAATTCTGCCCCCATCTGTAGAGCTTTCTGATATGTTAACATGGAATATAGACGAAACCTCAGGGAAATAATTTGTCATGTTCCACTTCATTGGTGACTAACTAATTCATTTACTCATGAAGCTGAGTTTCGTGGACAGACAGTGTTAGCAAGTCAAGGTTGCCAGGCACAGAGGTCCCTGGGCTCATTTGCAAGATCCAGAAGCCTCCTTTTGTGTGCAGAGTTCATGATTTTAATCAAAAGACAAACCCCTCTTTACTTTTTAACTCATTTCCTGAACTCTTTTCTACTGTTTCCATTTTTAAGACTCCTTTGCCTTTTCCTTATTCCTCCTCTGCATGAGTTGCAAGCATCTCCCCAATGCCTCTAGCAAGTAAAGATTGTTTCCTGAACCATTACCACATGTGGCAATATTTACTCCCAGGACAGTTAGGCCTTTTAATGTTTCAGTTTGAAACAGAGGTAACTTACAGCCCAGAGTCTCTGGGTATCAGAGACATGATGGACATTTTGTTTGTCTTGATTGTACCTGGCCTCTATTTCAGACATGCACCAAATAGCCTGCCTTGCTGAAAACTCTTGAGTTGCATCACTAATACTCAACAGCAGAAGCTCAGCTCCAAATTGGTGGCTGGCTTTTACTCACCTGCTGTTTTGGTCTTACTTAATTCCACAGGGCTAGTTCTTATATTTGCATTGGGTTTGTGTCCTCCAGTTCTTAAATATTCCAATTTAAATTGGAATAAATTCTCTACCTTATAGTGATGCTATGTTTCCTTATCCTCATTTATATTTTTTTTATTAAAACACTGAATCATTATTTGTTTCATAAACATCATCTTCTACTTTTCTAGGTGCTGACGTGTGAAATAAGACTCACTATCCTCATTTCACCTTTTGACAAACTCCATATTTAAGCAAACTTTATATCCATTTTTACATATGTCCAAAAGTTTCTCAAGAACATAAGAATCTGGAAACAAAGAAATATAAAAAGATATATCCAATTTGATAATTGTTTTATATGTACGTATTAAATAAATTATTCAATGTTTAATCTGCTAAATCTAAATCAGAACAGGAATTTTAGAAGTATCTTTTAGTGTTTAAAATCCATAGCAAAGATGAAGGTTCATAATGTATATAAAAGAGGTGTAAACTGCTATATGTCTGACATGCTTGCAGAATCAGGCCTATGAAATATTAGTTGTGAAATCACTTTTTCTCACAAGTAAACAACATTAAAAATTTTAGGAGTAACTAGTGAATTGAAATCTAGTCTTGTAATTTACCCTCTAACAGCAGGGTAAAGCGAGGAGGAGGGGTAATTTTAAAGCCAGAATTTACAAAATCATGTGCAGTCTGAAAAATCAGAAATAATGAATTGTTATTTTTTAACGATTTTATTTATTTATTCATGAGAGACACAGAAAGAGGGAAAGGCAGAGACACAGGGAGAGGGAGAAGCAGGCTCCATGCAAGGAGCCTGATGTGGGACTTGAACCCGGGAATCTGGGATCACACCCTGAGCCAAGGAAGGCATTCAACCGCTGAGCCACTCAGGCATCCTTAACAAATTATTAGGTAGTGTCACTACTTCATTTTGGAGACTTGCTCTATGAAATGACAAGAAATGAAGTTTGTTATGATTTTCTAGATAGATATCTACTTTCTGGGTAGATATCTTTAAGTAGTGATAGCATAATGGTGAATGCTGACGGTAAAATAATAAGAGATTTTATTTACAATGGGGAGCGGTATCTTGAAAAGGTAAATAATTCTGTCATAATAATTTGTGACTGTGGGATTGTGATTAGGACAAAGCTGGTTTTGTAACAGCAAGTGCCATATTTCTTTGTGGGCATAAGCTTCTATGCAAAAAAGTACTGATATAGGATATTTTTATTTCTTTCAATTTAGTTTTTCTACTTTTTTATACACAATATAATTAACAAGTGAGAATCTGCCCACATTACACCAGCAGAGAACAGAATAACTGAGCTTTAAACGTATTTCAACACCTGCATTTTCAGTTAATAAAGGCATCCAAATGGCAAAATTCTGCACTCTTCATCTTTCAGCCAAATCATTTACATAAGTTAAATTAACAGATCTTTAAAAAAGCATCTTTTTCTGAACACACACCATGTTGGTGGGTGCCAATCTCACAGCTGAGAAGAGCAACAGTTGTAGGTCACAAATCTTAATGTGATAATTCATTTAGGGAAATTTTGTCCCTAATAACCTGCCCATGGTAATTTTAAAACTTGTTTGCTTGTTATGTTTGTTTTTATAACTGATTTTTTTCCCTCTGGGCAGCAATTCTTGAAAATTATGAGTTTTGGTACATCAACTAAGATTCAAGAAGATGGATAGTTTAGCTACATTGATATCTTTATTCCCGGTACCAAGATTTAAAGATGCTTTTTTATAACTCTGAAGCACTGACAAATGAAATAAATGTGTGGAAACTATCATTTTATTTTTTTCTATTTTTGCAAACAAGTGGTGTATGCAAATGATTTCCAGGTGACTGGTTACTTTGCACCATAGTTTGTCACTTTTTATTTGTGATATATTCCAATGTTAGACATTTTTTTCTTCTGCTGTGGAGAAATTATTAGATCTCTCCAACTCAGGGAAGAGTTCACTTTAGCAACAGTGTGTTTGGATGCTATCATTAGGTACTGGCCATTCTGTTGAGCACCTCCCTTCAGTTCCTGTTGGCTTTCTCAGAGTCATACTGGTTTGAGCCTTAGATCCAAATAAGGTCCCTTGTATGATGAATAATCATTCCCAGCAGCTCCAAAGTTGCTGATATTTTAACTTCAGAGACTGCACAGACTTTCTTTTTTTAAAATTAGAGGTAGACTATAACATAAACCTAAAATTCAGTACCTTTATGAGTTTCATACTTCTCATAATTCCCATGCTAGGAGGCATCAAAAATTTCAAAACTAGAAGAAACAGACATAATTTATTGTCCCATGATCGAAAATTGATTGTACTCATTTTCTCTGCCTTTCTCCTTTTTCATAAACTAAGGAAATAGCAAAGCTAATCTTGCGATTGACTGAGATAAATATCACTCCCTTGCTTAGAATCCTATTATTCATTGTACTCAAGGGAAAGTTGTAATTTCTTAGCATGCTTATAAGGTCATGATTTTCTTTTCAGTCTCACTTTACACGATTCATAATTTCTCAGCAAACTCACAAAATTATACCTTCTAGTCACCCTGATGTGAATAGTTTCCCAACTGTTTGATATTCTGTCTTCCACCCCTGAGATACCTGCTTGATACCAAGCGCCCTTCCTTATCTGTCTCCACCTCCATTTCTCCAGGCTAATGCCTATTCATCCTTTGGAAGCATCATTTTGGTTACCAGGCTGCCTCCTCTGAAAGGCCTGCCCTTCGCAAGACCCCATCGTGGGGCCCACAAGCCCTCATAGTACTCACTGCTGTCCAGACCCCCTCCCTGACCCGACTCCAGCAGCCATATCATACACTCCTTAGTGTTAGTTATATATAATCTAGGCCTCAACATTTCTAACTTCTGGCTAGGTATAATCCCTTCAAGAATTGTCTAATTAAAATCTTGAGTTGCAAGCATTCTGGAAAGCATAGTGCATTATTTGCTGCCTCCAGTTGCTCATCGAATACTAATTTCTTAAGTCTTTTTAATCTAGTTTTCTTTCTTTTCTCTCTTTTTTTAAAATATGTATTTATTTATTCATGAGAGACACACACACACACACACAGAGGCTGAGACAGAGGCAGAGTGAGAAGCAGGGTCGCCACAGGGATTCCGATTCCAGACTTTATCCCGGGACTCCGGGATCACGTCCTGAGCTGAAGGCAGACGCTCAACACCTGAACTAGCCAGGAGTCCCTTAATCTGATTTTCATTCCCACTTCTCTGAGCTTAATCTCTTAACAGAGCTTTTCTAATTGTCAGTCTGGTTTTTCCTCATTGTTCCACCTTCTTTGACCTTACTGTAGAGAGCAACACCAATGGGTCATTTCCTTTCTATTAAAAATACTCCTTCCCCTCAATTTCATAACATATAACTCTCCCTGATGCTTTTTCTCAAAATTCTCATGCATAATGTATAGACATTTCTCGAATTTCTCTTGAGGAACATTCTCTTTATTACCTTTCCATTGGAGACCTCACTCAGGTCCACAGCCTCAATGTTCACTTCTATCCTCTGACCCTTAAATTATTCTTTCCTGTCTGACTTCTTTCTGGAGTTTTAGTCTACCTTTCCTGAGCTGCAGTGATTCCCCAGATATTTCCACTTAAATGATCCACTTCTTCAAATTCAACAGGCTTTTAAAGTACTTCCCCCACACATCTTAATATTTCAATTTTCAAAGCTGTCTGAAGTCAAAAAGGTTTCCTACCTTGATGGCTAGTTCTATCTTCCTTACTAACTCCTGGGCTTCTAATCCCAATGGTTCTGTTTCCTCAGGATTTCTCACAGCATATTCTCTTTCTTTTCTTCTGATATCACTATAGTGCAACATTAGGTATTTTTTGCCAATACTAAAAAAAAAAAAAAAAAAAAAAGAAGAAGAAGAAGAAGAAAAAAAACCCCTCAGTTTACCTGACATTTTCACTTCTATTTTTCATTATTACCCAAATAAAATTTTTATCCTTCTCAGAAATTTGCAATGACTTCTCATTTTGAGAATAGCAAAAGATATAATACCTAAAACCAGTGTTTCAAAGTCTAAACAATCTTGTCTCAAGAAACCTATGGTGGTATACCTCCCATCCTTGCATTTCTCAGAGTCTTAAATGAGCCTAACTCATTCTCTGTAAATCCTATCTTTCTCTGTTTTTGAGATATGTTTATACCATTCATTTACATCGACAATATTTTCATCATGGTCTCTGTATCTGTTTTCTAATTACTGAGCTTAGTAATTTTCCTTACAAAACTTTCTTAGCTTATCTTCCAATTATAGTTCACACTCATATTACTCACTGAGATAAAAAATCATAGTTTATTCCTTTTCTTTACCCCCCTGGACACCTACTCCACCTTATATGAGTGTTCAATAAGTACTGGGTGATTTTACTTTGCTGCTAATGAAAATAGAATCTAATTTGATTAATGTTTTTGATTGGAAAACTATGTGGTTGGGTATTGTCATTTTTAAGTGAGCTAAGAAACTAAATCTTAATCATTACTATATATAACTTAAGACAAAAAATACAGACTGGATACTTTTGTGAATAATATCAGAAGGTGAGTCCAAATTAGGTATTTCTAAAATGTTTTTCTCACTTCAATTTATTTACTTGGCATTTAATGATGTGTAGGAAGATAAATCACAATATTCATGAATACTTTCTTAATTCTTTTTAGTGGTTAGTGTCAGTTATTGAAAGGAGAAGTTACTTTGTCATTTTGTCTTTTGGATGAACTAATTAGTTATAAAATCCTGAAGAGTCAAGTGAAGTCTGTATAATGTTATTTTCATCTAAAGCATTACCTAATTACAACCCTTTGCTTAATATATAATTAAAGAGGGGAAATTTCTTTATTCTCTATTATTGTGGGGCTTTTTTTGTACTCTTTATTACTGTATTATAATCAGAATTCCTATTGACTGTATACAGTATCCATGTCTCTTTTTTCCTTTTTAAGATGTTTTCAGGTTTTTATTTAAATTCCAATTAGTAACATACAGTATAATATTAGTTTTAAGTGGAGAATTTAGTGATTTAGAACTTCCATATATCACCCGGTGCTCATCACAAGTGCTCTCCTTAATTTCTACACCCATTTAACCTATCCCCCACCCCCTCCCTTCCAGCAGCCCTAAGTTTGTTCTTTATAGTTAAGAGTCTCTTATGGTTTGCTTCCCTCTCTTTTTCCCCCCTTTCCCCAATGTTAATCTGTTTCTTAAATTCCATATTTGAGTGAAATCATATGGTATTTGTCTTTCTCTGGCTGACTTATTTCCCTTAGCATAATACACTCTAGCTCCAGACACATCAATGCAAATGATACCACCTCTTCTTTATCCATTCATCAGTTGATGGACATTTGAGCTGTTTTTATAATTTGGCTATTGTTGATAATGCTACTATAAACATCAGGGTACATGTGTCCCTTTGAATCAGTATTTTTGTATCCTTTGATTAAATATGTAGAAATGCAATTGCTGGATCATAGGGTAGTTTTATTTTTAACTTTTTTGAGTTAAGCACTTTTTTCCAGAGTGGCTGCACCACTTTGCAGTCTTAGCAACAAGATAAGAGACTTCCCTTTCTTCACATTCTCCTCAACATCTACTCTTTCATGTATTGTTGATTTTATCCATTCTGACAGGTCTGAGGTGATATCTCATTGTAGTTTTAATTTGTATTTCCCTGATGATGAATGATGTTGAACATCATTTCCTGTGTCTGGTATCCATCTGTATGTCTTCTTTGGAAAATACCTATTCATACCTTAGCTGGATTGTTTGATTTTGGGGTTTTGAATTTGATAATTATTTTTAGATTTTGGAGACTAACCCCTTATCAGATATGTCATTTGCAAATATCTTCTTCTATTCCATAGATTGCCTTTTAGTTTTGTTGAATGTTTCCTTTGCTATGTAGAAGCTTTTTATCTTAATGAAGTCTCAATAGTTCATTTTTGCTTTTGTTTCCCTTGCCTCCAGCAATGTGTCTAGTAAGAAGTTGCTACAGCCAAGATCAAAGACATTGCTGCCTGTGTTCTTTAGAATTTTGGTGGTTTCCTGTCTCACATTTAGGCCTTTCATCCATTTTGAATTCATTTTTGTGCATGGTTTAAGAAAGTGGTCCAGTTTCATTCTTCTGCATGTTGCTGTCCAGTATTCCCACCACCATTTGTTAAAGAGACTGTTTTCCCCTCCATTGGATATTCTTTCCTGTTTTGTTGAAGATTAGTTAATGATAGAGTTGTAGGCCCATTTCTGGGTTTTCTATTCTGTTCCATTGATCTATGTGTCTGTTTTTGTGCTAGTACCATAACATCTTGATCACTACAGTTTTGTAATATAACTTGAAGTCTGGAATTGAGATGCCTCTGGCTGTGTTGTTCTTTTTCAAGGTAGCTTTGGCTATTTGGGGTCTTTTGTGGTCCAACACAAATTTTAGGATTGTTTGTTTTAGCTCTGTGAAAAACGCTGGTGGTATTTTGATAGGGATTGCATTAACTGTGTAGATTGTTTTGGGTAGTATAGGCATTTTAACAAGATTTGTTCTTCTAATCCATGAGCATGGAATGTTTCTCCAATTCTTTGTGTCATTTTCAATTTCTTTCATCAGTGTTTTATAGTTTTCAAAGTGTGTGTCTTTTGCCTCTTGGGTTATGCATATTCCTAAGTATCTAACAGTTTTTGGTGCAATTGTAAATGGAATCCACTCCTTGAATTCTCTTTCTCCTGCTTCATTATTATTGTATGGAAATGCAACAGATTTCTGTACATTGATTTGGTAACCTGCAACTTTGCTGAAAATGTGTATCAGTTCTAGTAATATTTTGGTGGAGTCTTTAATGGTTTATACATGGAGAATCATTTATTCTGGGAATAGTGGTAGTTTGACTTCTTCCTTGCTGATTTTGATGTCTTTTATTTCTTTTCGTTGTCTGATTTCTGTGGCTGGGAGTTTTAGTACTATGTTAAATAACAGTGGTGGGAATAGACATCCCTGTCTTATTCCTGACCATAGAGGAAAAGCTCTCAGTTGTTCTCCATTGAGGATTATATTAACTATGCATCTGTCGTATATGGCTTTTATGATGTTGAGGTGTGTTCCCTCAATTCCTACTTTCTTGAGGGTGTTTTTTTTTTTTTTTTTCAAGAATGGATGCTTTATTTTGTCTGCATCCATTGAAAGGATCATACAGTTCTTATCCTCTCCTTTGTTGATACAGTAGATCACATTGACTGATTTGTGAAGACTGAACCACACTTGAAGCACAGGTATAAATCCCACTTGGTCACAGTGAATGATTTTTTCAATGTTACTGCTGAATTTGATTTGCTAGTATGTTGTTGAGAATTTTTGCATCCATGTTTATCAGGGATATTGGCCTATAATCTCTTTTTCATTGGACCTATTTCTGGATTGAGAATCAAGATAATGCTGGCCTCATGGAATGAATTTATAAATTTTCTGTCCTTTTCTATTGTTTTAGAACAGTTTGAGAAGAACAGGTATTAACTCTTCTTTAAGTGTTTGATAGAATTCCCCTGGGAAGCCATCTGGCTCTGGACTTTTGTTGGGAGATTTTTTGATTACTGATTCAATTTCTTGGCTGGTTATCAGTCTGTTCAAGTGTTCTATTTCTTCCTGTTTCAGTTTTGATAGTTTATATGTCTCTAGGAATTGATATATTTCTTCTAGATTATGCAGTTTGTTAGCATATAGTTTAAATAATATTTTTATATAATTGTATTTCTGTGGTATTGTTTGTGATCTCTCCTTTCTCATTCACAATTTTATTTATTTGGTTCCTTTCTCTTTGCTTTTTGATATGTCTGACTAGGGGTTTATCAATTTTATTAAATCTTTTGAAGAGCCAGATCTTGGTTTTATTCATCTATTCTACTGTGGGTTGTTTTTTGTTTGTTTGTTTGTTTTTTGTTTTGTTTTTGTTTCTATATCACTTATTTCTGCTCTAGTCTATTAGTTCCCTATTTCTGGCTTTAGTCTTCATTTGTTGTTCTTTTTCTATGTTCTTAGGTGTAAGGTTAGGTTGCATACTTGAGATTTTTCTTGCTTTTTGAGGTAGACCTCCTCTTAATAACCACTTTGGCTGCATCCCAAAGGTTTTGGACCATTGTAATTTCATTATCATTTGTTTTCATGTATTTTTAAAAATTTCTTCTTTAATTTCCTGGTTGACCCATTCATTATGTAGTAGCATGCTTTTTAACCTCCATGTATTTGTGGTCTTCCCAATTTTTTTCTTGTGGTTGACTTCAAGTTTCATAGTATTTTGGTCAGAAAGGATGCATGGTATGATTTCAGTGTTTTTGTACTTCTTGAAACCTGGTTTGTGACCTAGTATGTGATCTACTCTGGAGAATGTCCCATGTGTACTTAAAAGAATGTGTATTCTGTTGCTTTCAGGATGAGATGTCCTGAATATATCTGTTAAGTCCATCTGTTCCTGTGTATCATTCAAAGCAATTGTTTCCTTATTGATTTTATGTTTAAATGATCTGTCCATTGATGTATGTGGGTGTTAAAGTCCCTTGCAATTGTTGTATTATTATCGGTGGTTACTTTGTGTTTGCTATTAATTTTTGTTTATATATTTGGATGCTCCAAATTGGGGACATAAATATTTATAATTGTCAGATCTTCTGGTTGAATAGGTCCCTTTATTTTGACATAAGGCCCTTCTTCATTTCTTATTAGAGTCTTTGGTTTAAAATGTAGTTTGTCTGATATAAGTATGGCTACTCCAGCTTTCTTTTGATATTTATTAGTAGGATAAATAGGTTTCCAACCCACACTTTCAATCTGGAGGTGACTTCAGGTCTAAAATGAGCTTTTGTAGGCAGCATATAGATGAGTCTTGTTTTTTTGTTTGTTTGTTTTGTTTTGTTTTTATATTTAATCCATTCTGACATCCTATGTCTTTTAATTGGAATATTTATCCATTTACATTCAGAGTGATGATTAATAGATATGAATTGAGTGCTACTTTATTATTTGTTTTTTCATTGTTTCTGGAGATTTTATCTGTTCCTTTCAAATCTTTGTCACCTTTGATTTTTCTTTCCCACTCAAAGAGTCTCCTTTAATATTTCTTGCTGGTTTAGTGGTCATGATCTCCTTAAGTTTTTGTTTTTTTTTTTAATTTAATTTAATTTTTTTTATTAATGATAGTCACAGAGAGAGAGAGAGAGAGGCAGAGACACAGGCAGAGGGAGAAGCAGGCTCCATACACCGGGAGCCCGACGTGGGATTCAATCCCGGGTCTCCAGGATCGCGCCCTGGGCCAAAGGCAGGCGCCAAACCGCTGCTCCACCCAGGGATCCCTTAAGTTTTTATTTGTCTGGGAAACTCTTTATCTCTCTTTCTATTCTGAATGATAGCCTTGCTGGATAGAGTATTCTTGGCTGCATATTTTTCCAATTCAGTAAATTGAACATATCATGCCACTTTCTTCTGGCCTGCCAAGTTTCTGTGGACAGATCTACTGCTGATGTTATTTGTTTTCCCTTGTGAATTAGGGACTTCTTTTGAATTGCTGCTTTTAGGATTTTTTCTTTATATATTTTTGCAAGTTTAGTTACCAAATATCTTTAATAATTTTTTTTAATTAAATTCAATTTGCCTACATATAGTCATGGTGTTGGACTGCCTCTGTGATTTTTTTTTAAGATTTATTAATTTATTTATTCATGAGAGACACAGAGAGAGAGAGAGAGAGAAGCAGAGACACAGGCAGAGGGAGAAGCAGGCTCCATGCAGGAAGCCTGCTGTGGGACTTGATCCCAGGACTCCAGGATCACACCCTGGGCCAAAGGCAGGTGCTAAACCGCTGAGCCACTCAGGGATCCCTCTGCTTCTGTGATTTTGATGAGAGTTCTTTGTGCCTCCTGGATTTGGATGTCTGTTTTCTTTCCCAGATTAGGGAAGTTTTTAGCTATAATTTCTTCAAATAAACCTTTTGCCTCCTTTTCTTTCTCTTCTGGGACTCTTATGATATGAATGTTATTACACTTTATGGAGTCACTGAGTTCCCTAAGTCTACATTCATCATGTATTTTTTTTTTTCTCTCTTCTTTTCAGTTTCATTATTTTCTATAACTTTATCTTTCATATCACTTATTCATTTCTATTCTTCCCTCTTTGTGGTCATTTCATCTCATCAGTTTCAAATCTCAGTTATTGCATTTTTCATTTTAGCCTAACTAGCTTTTAGGTCTTTTACATCTGAGGTACAGGAGATATTGTCTATGCTTTCCTCAAACTCAGGTATGCTTTTAGGATTGTTGCTTTAAATTCTGGATCAGGCATATTATTTATATCTGTTTTGATTAGATCCCTGGCCATGACCTTTTCTTGTTCTTTCTCTTGGGATGAATTCCTCCATCTAGGCATTTTGTCTAGGTGTCTGTCTTCTGTGTTAGGAAAGCCTCTAATGTTTCCTGTTCCTGAAATTAATGACTTTATAAAGAAGAGGTCATATGCTGGAACTTCAGGAAGTGTCTGGAGCTTTAGGAAGTATCTCTTGGGTATACTGTGTAGACATGGTGCGTGTAGGGGGTTTGTACTGGTTCTGGGAGGAGCCTACTGCTCTGGTTCTCTGGCACAGTTACCCATGAAAAGCAGCACCTGAAGAGTGCATGGCTGTGTGGCTTGGTGTAAGCAGGTTAGACTGCCACTGTTGGCACTATGCTGCCTATTGAAGTTTGTGATGAAGGGTGGGGGAGAGAAATGGTGCCATCCCCCTCCCTGTCCCCAGAGAGGGTAGTTTGCACCCACCACTGTTTAGGAAGCCCTCCAGAAGAGAAAACAGTCTCCCTTTGTGAGTCCCTCAGATCCCTGCCCTTATTCTGTCTGTGTCGGGGATGTTTGTCCACCTGGCAGCACATTGCATTTGTGTTCCATCCCAGGCAGGCTGGCTGAGTTGTAAAATTCCAAAGTTTAATGACCTCACATGGTACAGACTCATGCTGGTCCTCTGGGGAGGGGGGTCTTGCCACACTGGGACTAATGTAGTTTTGTCCCAGAAGGACAATCACACCAAAGTGCAGGGCCATGGCATTTGGAATAAAGTGCAGCAAAGAGCCAGTGTCCAGGTTAGCAGCCCTCAGTACGTGTCTCTGTGCCTATGCTGAGGGGTAGGAGGGGGTAATGGCACCTTCCAACTCCTTTGTCCCTGGAAAGGCAATGCCATGTCTCCCAGATATGCTCAACATGGGGGAATTGTCTCTCTTAGGGGATTCTGAGATCATACCATTTGTTCCTGGGCTCTCTTCCCTCCTTCTCCATAGGACCACTACAGCACCCTCATGGCTCCATGCTGAGGACCTCTAAACTCCAGTCTTTGAGCCCCACTGGTTGTAAAAACTCACAAAAAACAGCCCCTCTTGTTTTCCTTGTCAGTAGTTTTGGGTAAGTGTTTTTCTTGTGTGATCATCCCCTGTGTATTCCTTTCTCTCTCTCTTTCTCTTGCTTCTCTCTATAGCCAGGGCTCCCTCCTCTCCATAGCACCCTGATCCATTTCTCTCCCAAATCACACATATGCACCTCCTGCCTTCCACAATGTGGCCTCTTCTTTCTCTAGTTATGCATTTTGTTCTGTCAGTCCTCATATTGATTTCTTGGATATTCAGAAGGACTTAATATTTTACCAGCTATATTCAAGGGACAAGGCCAGCCTAGTGTCCTCCTGCTACTCTGCCATCTTAGGCCCTCTAAATGTATATATTTTATTTATGATTGATGGTACTTTTCCATTAATTATCTATGGTCCTCTTAGCAACATTGTGAGGTAAGGATTACTATTATTTCCCCATGTTAAGGGAAGAAATGACACTTAGATTCTGTGATTTATGTTAGATGACAAGATCACTAAATGGTGGACACATTAGATACATAGATAGTACATGTACATAAATTAACATATATATAAATTATGTACATAAATATCCATGAATACTGCATCAAACTCTCCTTGCTTCTGTCACTGGTATGCTCATATCCTACCCTTTCCACTCACTTTTGTTGTTGTTATCTTATTGTTACAAGGCTAAAATGTATTTCCTGTAGTTTGGAACTTGTACTCTCAACGAGAGATAGGTGCTATTGTTTGGTATAGTGCACTCCATTTATAATCAAAGAGAAATTGACTTAAACTTCTACATTTCTACTTATAGCTTTAAGAAAATTCTTAGGCAGTTTACTCTATGCAAAATGAGAATACCAGTACAAATCTGATACAAGAGGGGTTATCATGATAACATAATAAACATCTCCATTAGAATTTCTGGTAAACAGTAGACATTTCATTAATATTAGTTTTATTTTTCTCCCTACTTTTGTTTTCTAGTAATACTTTGTGAAACAAATTAGAAAAGAGTACAATTTGAAAAAGATAATATTTTAGTTAATATGCTTGTATTATATAGGAGTTGGTCTGTTTACCTTAGTCCTTTTCACATAGTATATCTCTAGCTATCATCTGGGAAAGGTCCTATTCATATAGCTGAGCCGTCATAAGTAGATGCAATCTTTTCCTGACACAATGTCCACCAAAAAAGTATACAAGTCTTCTGGTAATTGCACATATATTTGTGGGTGGGGGTAGTGTTGATGGTGATATTCTCCTAGCAATTCCAGATATCAACTTGCTTTCTATTCACCAAAGTGACAACAGATAAATTGACCAATAGGAATGTTTAATTAGCATTTTAGTCAGAGGTTCTAGTAATAACTATAATTAACTGAGTGACAGAAAAGACTGGACATAATGTTCTAGTCCAACTACTGTTGCTCTTTATTTCAGGTAGAATTTCAGGCTTCTAACTAGGACATGCCATATGAATATTACATTTTTCCTGCTATCTTTTCAAACTCTAGACTGATTAACAGGCAGCCAGCTGGTAGTAACCACTGAAATAATTGACACTCCATGTGCCTTTGTACAGATAAGCAAACTGAGCTACAAAATTGTTAAGTTACTCATCTTTGTGACCTCAATAGTTATATGATCTTACTTCTGTGACATAAATTCAATTTTATGTATACTGTAGTAATAGTCCAAAGCTGGGCCTACATCCATCTCATCCCCCACCCCCTTCCACAATGTCCTTTTGATTTGAGTAAATATAGAATGCAGTAGTAAAGTCAGTAGAATCAGAAGCAGCTTTTTTTTTCCTGAAAATTTAACTCAATTCCAACAGCCAGGTATATTCTGTATTAATTACAAGAAGCCTAATAAACAGTTTCTTAGCAAGCATTTTTATTCAATTAACTCTCTTAAATAGATGTTTAATACCATTAATGTGGTGCATATATAAAATTCCTAGCCATACGTAATATCATATTGATAGAGGACAAAGTGATAGAGTCTTGAGAACTTTGTTTGGTGGCTTTAAGACTGCTTCTTTAGAAGTTGTAATACTTTAGAAATGATTGGACAGCAATACATACAGATAAATGTATATATGGCTACTAACATACTCATGGGGATGAAGACAAGAAGAAATAATTTTTAAATAAGATGTCTCTATAAAATTAATTTGAAACATGAATTTTATTATAATTCTTCTGACCCATTCTCCTTTTTTGATCTTTGTACTACTTGAATTATTCTTTCCTAAGATAAACAATGTTCTGATTCATATAATCATCATGGCAATGACTGATATAGTCTATATTCTCTTCATCATGTGAGAAGAAAACCAAGGAAAATTATATAATGATTTGTTTATTGTCTTAGGTTCCATTATATTGCTCTTATTTATAGGCTTGGTATTCTTTACATTTTAACTTAACTGACAAATTTCATGTCCCAGTATAGAAACCTAATATATTACAATACTGTTGGCATATTCTTCTTTCTAGAGATCTATCATACGTATAATCCACATTACATATATGTGAATCCACATTACATATATGTGTAATTTATTCACAAATAATTTAGTAAATGAAATTTGGATTATACACAGATTCAAAGAATGATGTTTAATCTTGGATTCACTATTTAATAGCATTATAATCATTATACAGTTGCATATACATATATAAGTATATACACAATATGTACCTAGATATTTAGTTTTATTTTTAAATTTTTATATATATAATATAAATATAAATATGTATAAAATATATAAATATAAAATGTAAATATATTTATATAAAAATATATAAAATATACATTTATATATAAATATGTGTTTATATATAAATATAGATGTATATATAAATATATATATTTATATATACATATAAATATATATATTTATATATATTTAAAGACTTTATTTATTTATTCATGAGAGAGAGGCAGAGACACAGGCAGAGGGAGAATCACCCTGGGAATCACCCAGGGAACCTGATTCGGGACTCGATCACAGGACTCCAGGATCATGCTCTGGGTCGAAGGCAGGTGCTAAACTGCTGAGCCACCCAGCAGTTTCTTTAGATGTATACATGTCTATTAGCACATTCTAGATTTTAGTAACTACCACAATACACAGAATAGTTCAGTGCATAGAACAATGCCATCACTCCAAACATCCCCACCCCTCCAACATCTAACTCCTCTCTATCAGTGACTTGCACTCTACCATTATAGTTTGTCTCTTGGAGAGTGTCATATAACTGGAACCATAGAGTAGGCAACCCTTTGAGACTGGCTTCCTTCATTCAGTATAATGCTTTGAGGTTCATTCAAGTTGTATGTATAAGTAGATTTCTTTTTTTCTGAGTAATAGTATTGTAACAGTAATAGTATGATGTACTGCAGTGTTTAAAAGCTAATTTAATCAGTTAAGGACATTTGGGTTATTTTTCAGATAATTAAATCCAAATATTCCAAATGAATATAGATGCTATAAACATAAGTTTATAGGTATTTGTGTGAAAATGGCCCTTTATTTTTCTGGGATAAATAGCTAGGCATGGGATCTGTGGGCCATATTATAAGTATTAGTTTACATTTCTAAGAACTGTTAAACTGATTATCAGAGTAATGTAGCCTTTTGTATTCCCAGTAGCAATGTATTGGAGCTTTATACTTTGGCTAGCTGTTTGTATTGTCTGTGTGTGTCTATATTTATTTTGTATATATATGTGTGTATGAAATATGTTTTTATTACATACAAACTTACATATATAAACATGTATACATGTATTTTTATATATATAAAATATATAGCCTGTTAGCCTTTTTAGTATGTATGTAGTGATATTAATTATTAAAGGTGAGGAGCATCTTTGAACAATTATGTAACCTATTTTAATTTGCTTCCTCTACTATAAAATGAAAGTGATTAGAACATTTGTACATAAAAAGAGTATGTGGAAAATTTAATTGTCTTGCAAATAAATGATAAAAGGAATAATTTTAGCTGTCAATTACATTGGGCTATACACATAGAGTTGATAACTTGTTATTTTTGCCTACAAAAGCCTAAGAAAGTGATGCATTTGGGACCCAATGACTAAATACAATTTGAAATACCTGTTTTCTAGAAACAGTATCCAATATGGTACTGGTTTTTATAATCTAAAAAAACAATTCTTATGGACTGAAAAGTGCATCCATCAATTTTGCTAAGATATAAGAAAGATGTAGAGAAGTAGGAAGGACAATAGGTTTTAAAACCCTAGACCTAGGGCAGCCTGGGTGGCTCAGCAGTTTAGTGCTGCCTTCAGTCCAGGGCCTGATCCTGGAAACCTGGGATCGAGTCCCATGTCAGACTCCCTGTATGGAGCCTTCTTCTCCCTCTGCCTGTGTCTCTGCCTCTCTCTCTCTCTCTGTATCTCCTAAATAAAAAAAATATTAAAAACAAAACAAAACAAAAACCCTAGATCTATTGTAGAACTGAGTGCATTGTGTATAAACAAAGCATTAGAAGATGACCTGAAGATATATGAGTTATATAGGCTATTTCATTATGTGCATAGTTTTGGAGACGGATCACTTTTCTTTGTTTTAAGAACATTATAAAATATTTGCTTTTAACTTTTAAAATAATACCAATAATTTCAAACTAGTCATTTTAGAACATTTTTCTTTTTCTTTGGATCACTTAAAGAATGAATTTGCTTACCTAAAAGACAAAAATAAGATTTGGTTAACTTGAAGCTATAGGAAAAATATCAGGCAATAGAAATAATTGCTATCACCACAAGGTGAAATTTTCAGATTCCTCAGAATAAGCTAACATTGATGACATAAGCTAACATTGATTTGTTTCTGAAAGAATGAATTATGGTGAATATTGGAATACTACAAAAATACACTAAACACAAACATTGATTGGTATAAATGTAATTACATAATATCTAATTAGTTTGTTTAGTCTTTTAAGCACAAACTATTTTCCCTCGTATTTTAAATTTTTCTTCTTATTTTCAGATAGTAAATTTTCAGTGTGTTGAAATGCATATAAAACATAGTCAAACTCTATTTTTTAACTTCTATAAAGATCCTTAGTCTCTGTCATTAGGAGGTTTTTAATTTGGCAAGCAATCAGACTTTATTATACACATAAACTTCTGTATTTAAACACTCAGCCATATGTGTTTGGAACAGGGTCTATTCATGAATTCCTGATCCACAGCAGGAAATAAAACTTGGTTTAATAAAAATTTAGAATTGAACAATCTGATATCACAGATTTTATTTATTCAGAAAAAAAATCCATTCCGTTTTAGCTGTCAAAGTAAATATATTTAAATATAATATTTAACATATTAAAAGAATTCAAATTCTTCAAGATGACACCTGATATAAAAAAAAATAAATTATAAGCTGTGGTACTGGGGACTCTTGAAGTTAAAATTATGTCACTCTGCAGTTCATAGATATAATAATCCAAAATTCCTCAAAATATTCTTAGCCGATAAAATTGAGAATTATCTGGCAGCCCAGGTGGCTCAGTGGTTTAGCGCCGCCTTCAGCCCAGAGTGTGATCCTGGAGACTTGGGATCGAGTGCCACTTCAGGCTCCCTGCATGGAATGGAGCCTGCTTCTCCCTCTGCCTGTGTCTGTGCCTCTCTCTCTCTCTCTCTCTCTCTGTCACTCATGAATAAATAAATTTTAAAAAATGAGAATTATCATAGCCACAAACTGGCCATCATTTCATTTTGTAGACTTGCCTGTGCATGTATTGGACTCTTTATCTACAAATGGCAGATGATTGATCTTACCCTTATAAGATCCTTTAATGAGGAAAGCCAATGGTTTGACTTTTCTCTTTTTAGCCTGACAGGTGTTCCAATGTAACTAATATTCTCTTTTGATTAAGTTTATCTCCATGTTAAAATATGGCATAGATATGTATATATAAAACCATACAGCTTAAATTTTACTGAAATATTCTGCAGTTCTCACTTGTAGAATTCAATTTGTTGTACTAAAAATAGACTCCTGTTTATTAGAATATGTGTTCCAATTTTTTGGTTCAGAAACCTGGTGAAAATTCCTAAATAATGTCATGAAAATGACCCATCCATTCTTTTCTACTATGTGTCTCTCTGCCCGCAGATTGGAGTTACTCATATGTCATTGACTACACAATTCCTACTCCCTACCAACTAAAATGATCAATCTCTCTTTAAAATTTCAGTAGAAACACTATGCAATCATTAGGTGAGAAGAGGATATCTACCATGCAGTAAGTCAGCTGAGTCAGATCTGGTTCTTAATGGTAGTGACAGTGATTGAAGTCTAATTCTTTTCATATCTATAGCCTGAAGGGATTTTAGTGTAGAGGAAGAACAAGAATTTTTGGGTCCTGCATAATGAAATTCAGGCTCTTTCTGTACCATCTGTTAGCTGTGTGAGTTACTCAGTAGGTAAGGCAGTTTTTTAAATGAAATAATAAGATAAGATATATAAAGTACTTCATGAATTATTGACCAGATATGAAATGTTCTTGATTTCTAAACTGTGACAACTAAAATTCTCCATAGAATATTTCCATATTTAGTGCCTATTTTGCCAAAAGTATCAGACCATTAGATTGCAAATTCTTTTGGGCCATGAATCTTGTCATATTTACCTTTGTATTCATAATGAACAGCACCTGTGGGAGAGAAAATTGTATCTTTTCTTTAAAGAAAACTTCCCTTCATTCTTTTCCAGCCATCCTTATATATATTTTTAAAATATTTTTATTTATTTATTCATGAGAGACACAGAAAGAGAGAGGCAGAGACATAGGCAGAAGGAGAACCAGGCTCCAGGCAGAGACCCTGATGAGGGACTCGATCCTGGAACTCTAGGATTACGCTCTGAGCCAAAGGCAGACACTCAACCGATGAGCCACCCAGGTGTCCCATCTGCCATCCTTATAATGGAATGTCAACTGATATGTATAAAAACAAAATGCCAGTGGATTTGATAACTTTCTTTTCATTCCGAGGCAATTCATGGCCCATGGAGACAAAGCTAAAGAATTCTTGTTCCCCACCTACATTTCCAGGTAATGATTACTAAATTCCAGGAGGTCCTCACTGGTTTCCTCCAAGTAATAATCTGTGGTAAAATAATGACCATCTGTTAGCCATTCTTAAGTGACTTTTATCGTTCTAACAACAATGGCACTTAAGCAGGGTACTGAGCTGACTGTTTCAGGACTCTACAGATATCTGTCAAATAGTTGTCACCTTTTTTCAGCCAACAGGTATGAGGATCCACAGGGTCTGGTCCCTATTATGTCTAATCTACCATCTCTTTTCATCCTCCCCTTACCTACTCGGCTCTAGTCATCCTGGTCTCCTGGCAGTTCCAGGACCACAAACAGGGAAAGCATTTTCTTTGGGTCCGGGCTTTGTACTTGCTCTTTTCCCTCATTTCCTTCAGATTTTTGTTCAAATGTAACTCAGTGAAGCCTTCCCTAAATACCAATTTAAAATCTCTGCCCTTAGTATATTCTATTCCTTTCCTCTGCATTGCTTTTCTCCTTAGTACCTATCATTATCAAGTACATCATGTATTTTACTTACTGATATTGCTTGTTTGTTTGTCTGTTTGCCCTATATGAATGTAAGCCCCATGAGAGCTCCCATTTTGTTTACTGTAATAATTCCAGGGTTTAGATCAAAGAGTTTTCCAGCATGGCTCTAATGTTCTATGTTCTAATTTTTAACTGGTTTATAGCATGTAGTTGTGTAGAGTAAAATCTGAATTTACCTAGGCATACAGTATAATCACCTTACCTTACATGGGAATTCTGTTAGTTACATTGGGCAAGGTTAGATACCCAGGAGATATTTTGTTGATATTAGTTCAGGTCATTTGATCATATATCCTATAAATATTTTTCAGACCATAATTCTCATTTTATTCTGAGATAAAACTTGATCATTAATTCAAATGTACATAATGGAAAAACAAAAATTATGGCTTTGGGCAAGTAATCCATCAATTTACTTCCATATGAAATGGTCTTAATTCAGATACTTCCTGTGTTTGGGTCCCACATTTTTTATGAGAATATGTTCACAGCACCATACATAGTATTCAGTGATAACATAATATCAGAACAAGGTTTTTCAGGTTGTATGACAACCACAGTTAATAATTTTCAAACTTATTTGGATTTGGATGCAGGAGATTCAATATTATCAAGGTTATCCCAAGGGGATCCATGGAAAGGCTCAGGGAGCAAAAGAATCTATGAACCTCTGAAATGTTATACAAAACTTTGAACTTCAAATTCTTGTATATGGCTTGATCTTCCCATAGCATAATTTCTTTACCTTTTTCTTTTTAAGTCATCATATTTTCCTTTTTATCCCAAATGTCTCATTTTTTAACAATTTTGTTTCTTGCATATATTAAAATTGACCATAGCTGTATGAACAAACAAATTCTCCAGACCATGAAAATCAACCCTGGGTAGTGTAACTTTTGGTTTCTCTCTCTCTCTTTTTTCAGGAGTACTTGAAATATTAACCAGTACATAAGCATTAATCTTCAAGTCAGGTAGAAGATCATGATATATATTGGTTCTCTTAGAGTTTGAGTGTTGGGAATTTTAATGTTTGGGTGTCAAAAGCAAAATCAGTGGTGTGGTTATGAGTATTATTAACAACTCCATATTCAGCTCACCCTTCCCTTTTTCAAATTAGAGAATAGATAGAACTTAAACTAAATCTTCAAAAGGTCTAGATGCATATTACCTGTCTTTACTGCATGTTTTAGCTTAGTCATTTTGGCTCAGTCACAAATATTGTTCACAGAAAACCAAGCCATCAGTACAAAACTACTGAAGGGTTGTGTTTGTATACATAAAAAGAAATCAACAGAAAAGCAAAACTTGGAAACATTTGTTTTGTAAAATGTTAAGACCTGTCTACCCAGCACTGATGCCAAGAAAAGGATTATATGGCAGTCACTTACCCTTTACCTACTACAAAGTATCCTCCAATCTATCATGTGGAGAAAAGAGTGTATTTACTTTGCAAACTCTGCTCTAAGAAAATATATGGAATGTACATGCTTTTCTTTCTTAGAGGCACTGGTCTAACATTTTTAAATGTGTTAGGTCAATGAGTCCTCACCAGGTAAAGAAATTATGCTATGGGAAGTATGTCCCAGAATTATCACCATTTTACAGATAAGAGACTTAAACAGAGAGAAGTTAGATGGCTCTCCAGTGTCATACAGCTAGGTAGCAGAGCTAGGATTTGAAACCAGGTGATCATAATTACCACCAGAAAAATCTTTAGGCAAGAAGTAGTTGAATTTTACTCTTAAAGTATACTGGATTTTAGACATTCTTTTGGCAATGTCTACCATAATTTTCACGCTTCTTATTTCTCAGTTTTTTGAAGTTCCCTGACTCTCTCCCATCTCTGATTTTCTATATTCTTCCTTTCAGTAATAAAAGTAAAAACATCCTCTAGAAAAGCTATCCCAAAGTTTTATGCAGAGAAACACTGCTTTCTCTATTTTGTACTACCAAATTTAGTTTTAAAAATCTTCATTTTGATATTCATTGACTAGGCTGAAACAAAATTAATTCTCTTAAAAATATTATATATCTGTTTAAGGTTTTAGCAAGCTTTCAAAGGCTATGTCTGTAAGATATTCCATTTTCTGTAATCCATTTGCTCATAGACTGATTTTGTTCCTTTCCTCTCCACATTTTAAGTTTTGAGTTTCTTAGTCATGTTTTGTTTGACTCTCATTGCTAATTAATGGGATCCCAACCCTTGAGGTTTTAAAAGCCACAGGCTTTCCTATCTAACTGTGAAAGAAATCTCACAAGATAAAAATGAGGAATTACTTATTCTCCCCATACAGCTACAGAAAGGGATATGCTATTTGATATCATAAAGCTTCTTGCAGAAGTTATTTCTAACAACAGTCTCAAGACACACCCAAATAATAAAGATTGTATCTTTGCTTTATGTGCAATTTTTAAGCCCTAACAAGAAGTCTATAATTTTTGTTGCTTATCTTAGTAATATGATGCCCTATTAAAAATTAAAATCTCAAAAAAAAAATTAAAATCTCTATTTTATGAAAAGTTTAAGCAGTTATAAGACTTACTTTTTTATTTTATTTATTTATTTATTTATTTTTTAAAAAATTTTTTATTTATTTATGATAGTCACAGAGAGAGAGAGAGAGAGAGAGAGAGAGAGGCAGAGACACAGGCAGAGGGAGAAGCAGGCTCCATGCACCGGGAGCCCGATGTGGGATTCGATCCCAGCTCTCCAGGATCGCGCCCTGGGCCAAAGGCAGGCGCCAAACCACTGCGCCAACCAGGGATCCCCCCTCACATTTTTTTAATACTATAATGAATCATTAAATTTCTTCTATAATTTAAATTTGAGGAGGAACACAGCTCTCTATTTAGTTAGGCATCATAAACTGGAAACGTTTATAAAGCTAGAGAAAGTTGTAATAATTATGAAAAGAAAGAAATATCACTATATAAGATTTTTATGGAAAATCTCTAATATAATAAAATTAAGGTATAATCAATATAGTCTAAATTATGTAATTGGAATTACAGTATAAATGGACACTAGCTGCTAAAGGTAGTATAATGGTAATATAAAAGCTTTAAAAAGGTATATTAATGGTAGCCAATTTCCTTTTTTAAATTGTTTTTATAAGATTTCATTTTAAGATGATATATTTATGGTTTCTGCCCTCTACAAACTCAATAAACATCTCTCTAGATTATGATTTGATGTAACAATTTACTGAATAAATGTATTACATATTCCATATTCTGAGTGCTTTCTCTCTTAAGGAATCTAAATCATATTTACAGAAGTACAACTAATTTTCAAAGTGTTCCTTTGAGGAAGAAGAATAGGTAGGGAAAAAAAAAAGCTTAGAGAAGCAAATCTCATAGCAATGGCTTAATAGAAAAATAACATTTAAAGATGTGGTCTCATATTCTACATTTTGCAACATGGAATAGGGATTTCATTTTATTTCATCTGAAATTAATAACCTATATTAATTATTGATATCCCTGTGACTTAGGCATAATGTAAGGATAAAAAGAAAAGTGTATAAAAGTCTTGAGGAATCACTAGGCTTTAATTTACCAAACACTATTTATAGTAATTTGTGCCCTGTGTGAAATATAAATACTTGGAAGTAGATATAACTCTCTTAAGTACAAGTAATAGAATTGCAGTCATTTTTACAGATCTAAACCTATTTATTGGAGTTTTATTTTATGCTCCGTCCTGTGCATATTGCTAGGATGGCAGGCATTGAATTAAGAATCCTGGAAACTCTCTGTAGAGGGACACTCCTTAGATAGGAGTGACTGCAACAGAACTATTGAAACCTGCATACTCTTGTATCCTTCCAGTTCATGATCTGCAAGTAACTAAGCATTCATAAGGGTCATGAAACTAGAGTAGAGTAGAGAATATGTTCTTTCTGCAAAGGAAAAGCTTTCCTTTTTGGTGACAAAATCATTCATTCATTACAACTGCTGAATTTGATTCAATAATAATGGAAAGTAAAACTGAATTGCCCAAGTGGATTTTTAACATGTAAAAAAGTCAACAAAAGTGTTCCTTATTAAAGTCACATTCTAAAAGGATGTATTTTTTTATTTAGCAGTATATAATAGAAACTACAATGTTGGTGTGCTCCTCTGTACAAATATTTTTCAACAAAATTTTTTTTCTCAGAAATCTGTGAAGATGATGTAAGGCATATCAATAACTAACAAAAAATGACATAGATGTTTTTTATTTTTTTATTTATGATAGTCACACACACAGAGAGAGAGAGAGAGAGAGAGAGGCAGAGACACAGGCAGAGGGAGAAGCAGGCTCCATGCACTGGGAGCCTGACGTGGGATTCGATCCTGGGTCTCCAGGACCGCGCCCTGGGCCAACGGCAGGCGCCAAACCGCTGCACCACCCAGGGATCCCAAAAAACGACGTATATTGAAAGTCAGTATATCAGCCAGGTATAAAAAAACGAATAGTTTGTGATTCCAATGAACCCAATCTACTAACATTGATAGGGGAAATTTCATTCTGATCTGGAACAAGAAATATTGTCTTGTACCATCTGTCAAAAACATAACTGGGATAAAATTGTAAATGTGGGACATGGAACAAGGAAGGGACCTTTGCTTCATTGGTAATAAGATTTCATTCAGCTCTTTTTATTTTTTTAGCTTTTTATTTATAGTTTAATTTTATTCCAGTGTGCAGTGTTATATTTTGGTAATAAGATTTCATTCAGCTCTTTTTATTTTTTCTTTTTATTTATAGTTTAATTTTTATTCCAATGTGCAGTGTTATATTAGTTTCAGGTGTACAATATACCGATTCAAAATTCCATGGGCAGCCCAGGTGGCTCAGGGGTGTAGCACCACCTTCAGCCCAGGGCCTGATCCTGGAGACCAGGGATCAAGTCCCACATTACACTCCTCTACATGGAGTCTCTCTCTGCCTCTCTCTCTCTCTCTCTCTCTCTCTCTCTCTGTGTGTGTGTGTCTCTCATGAATAAATAAATAAAAGCTTCAAAAAAATCTCCCAAAACAAAATTCCATATATTATTGAACGCTCATTAAGTGTACTTTTAATTCCCTTCACCTATTTCACCCATCCCCCACTCCATATCTCCTCCATTAACCATCAGTTTGTTTTCTATAGTTAAGAACGTGTCTTTTGGTTAGTTGGTCTTCTTCCTTTTCCTTTGTTCATTTGTTTCGTTTCTTAAATTCCACATATGATTGGAATCATATACTATTTGTCTTTCTCTGACTGACTTATTTTGCTCAGAATTATACTCTAACTCTATCCGTGCTGTTGCAAATGGCAAGATTTCATTCCTTTAATGGCTGAAGAATATTCCATTCTGCATATATATACACTGCTTCTTTATTCATTCATCTATCAATGGGCACTTAAGCTACTTCAATAGATCAGCTATCGAAAATAATGTTCCAATAAATGTAAGGGTGTGTATATCCCTTCAAATTAGTATTTTTGTTATTCTGAGTAAATATCCAGTAGTGCTATTACTGGGTCAGGATAGTCTTATTTTTAAATTTTTGACAAACCTCCCTGATATTTTCCAGAGTGGCTGCACCAGTTTGCATTCCCACCAAGAGTGCACTAGGGTTCCATTTTGTCTACATTTTGCCAACACTTATTGTTTCTTGAGTTTTTTTTTTTTTTTAATTTTAGTCATTATGATTGATATGCAGTAATGCCTCATTGTGTTTTTTATTTGCATTTCCCTGATGATGAGTGATTATGAGGATCTTTTCACATGTCTTTGGTCATCTAGATGTCTTTTTTGGAGAAATGTCTGTTCATGCCTTCTGCTCATTTTTTATAATTGGATTATTTGTTTTTTGGGTGTTGAACTTTATAAATTCTTTATATATTTAGAATACTAAGCCTTCATCAGATATGTCATTTGCGAATATCTTTTCTCATTCAGTAGGTTGTCTTTAAGTATTGTTGGTTGTTTCCTTTGCTGTGCAGAAGCTTTTATTTTGATGTAGCCCTAAGTTTATTTTTACTTTTATTTCTGTTATCTCAAGAGAAACATATGATTGATGTCAGAAAAATTATTGCCTGTGCTGCCTTATAGGATTTTCATATCTTTCGATCTCTTTAATCCATTTTGAGTTTACTTTTATGCATGGTTTAAGAAAGTGGTCCAGTTTCATTCATTGCAAGTTGTTGTCCAGTTTTCCCAACACTGTTTGTGGAAAAGATTGTCTTTTTCCCATTGCATATTCTTGTTTTCTTTGTTGAAGATTAATTAACTGTATCATTGTGGGTTTATTTTGGGGCTTTCTATTTTGTTCTACTGATCTATTTGTCTATTTTTGTGACCATATCATACTGTTTTGATTACTATAGTTTTGTAATTGAACTTAAATCCTGGAATTGTGATATCTCTAGTTTTACTCTTCTTTTTCAAGATTGCTTTAGCTATTTGGAGTCTTTAGTGTTCCACAAAAATTTTAGGATTTTTTATTCTAGTTCTGTGAAAAATGCTTTTGGTATTCTGATAGGAATTGTACTGTATCTGCAGATTGCTCTAGGCAGTATAGACATTTTAACAATATTTCTTCCCCCAATCCATGAGTGTGGAATGTCTTTTCATTTATTTGTATAATCTGCAATTTCTTTCATCAATATTTCATAGTTTTCAGATTGCATATCTTTCATTTCTTTAGTTTATTCCTAACTATTTTATTATTTTGGATATAATTATAAATGGGAATAAAAATTCTCTTTCTGATGCTTCATTATTAGTGTATAGAAATGCAACAGATTTCTGTACATTGATTTTATACCCTGCAAACTTACTGAATTCATTTATCAGTTCTAGTAGGTTTTTTTGGTGGATTCTTTTTTTTTTTTAAGATTTTATTTATTTATTCATGAGAGACACAGAGAGAGAGAGGCAGAGACACAGGCAGAGGGAGAAGCAGGCTCCATGCGAGGAGCCTGATGTGGGACTCGATCCCAGGTCTCCAGGATCACACCGTGGGCTGAAGGCGGCCTAAACCACTGAGCCATCCAGGCTGTCCTGGTAGATTCTTTAGGATTTTCTATAGACTATCATGTCATCTGCAAATATGGGAAATTTTACTTCATTCTTACCAATTTGAATACATTTTATCACTTTTTTTTTGTCTGGTTCCTAATACTATACTGATTAAAAAATGGTGAGACTGCACATCCATGCCTTGTTCTTGACTTTAGAGGAAAACCTCTCGGTTTTTTTTTTTCCCCCATTGAAGATGATGTTCACTGTAGGTTTTCCATTTAAGGCCTTTATTATATTGAGTTATGATCCTTCTAAAAGGAACTGAATTGATGTTTTGGTTTTGTTTTATTTATCATGAATGGATGTTGTACTTTGTCAAATGCTTTTTCTGCATCTATTGAAATGATCATGTGGTTTTTATCCTTTGCCTTAGTGATATATCACATTGATTGATTTGTGATTATTGAACTACCCTTGCAGTCAGAGAATAGATCCCATTTGATCATGGTGAATGATTTTTTTTAAGGTATCGTTCTATTCAGTTTGCCAATATTTTGTTAAGGATTTTTACATCTATGTTCATCAGAGATATTGGCCGGTGGTTCTCTTTTTTTGTGGCATTTTTATCTGGTTTTAGTATTAGGGTAATGCTGGCCTCCTAGAATGAATTTAGAAGTTTTCCTTCCTCTTCTATTTTCTGGAAAAGATTGAAAAGAATAGGTATTAAACGTCTTCAAATGTTTGATAGAACTCACCTGTGAAGCCATCTGGTCGTGGACTTTCATTTGTTGGGAGTTTTTGATTACTGATTCAATTTCATTGCTAGTTATCAGTCCGTCCAAATTTTCTCTTTCTGATTAATTTTTGGGAAGTTATATGTTTCTAGGAAGTTATCCACTTCTTCTAGTTTGTCCAATTTGTTGGTATATAATTTTTCATAATATTCTCTTAAACTTGTTTGTATTTCTGTGCTATTTTTATTTTTTCCTCTTTCATTTGTGTTTTTATTTGTGTTCTCTCTCTCTCTTTGAGTCTGGCTAGATGATTATCAATTTTGTTAATCTTTTCAAATAACCAGCTCCTGGTTTTATTGATCTTCATTAATCAGCGTAGTACTAGAAGTCCTAGCCACAGCAACCAGACAAAAAAAAGGGGGGGGGGGATAAAAAGTATTCAAATAGGTATTTATTGTTTGTTGTTTTATTGTTGTTTTAGTTTCTCTTTTTTTAAAGATTTTATTTATTTATTCATGAGAGACAGAGGGAGAGGCAGAGACATAGGCAGAGGGAGAAGCAGGCTCCTCGCAGAGTGGGACTCAATCCCCAGGCCCTGGGATTATGCCCTGAGCTGAAGACAGATGCTCAACTGCTAAGCCACCCACACATCCTTTGTTTTAGTTTCTATATCACATATTCTTTTTTTTTTTTAAGATTTTATTTATTTATTCGTGATAGACGTAGAAAGAGAGATAGAGAGGGGCAGAGACACAGGCAGAGGGAGAAGCAGGCTCCATGCACCGGGAGCCCGACATGGGACTCGATCCCAGGACTCCAGAACCATGCCCTGGGCCAAAGGCAGGCGCTAAACTGCTGAGCCACCCAGGGATCCCTATATCACATATTTCTGTTGTAATTTTTATTATTCCTTTCTTTCTACCTGTTTGGGCTTTTTTTTTTTTTTTCTTTCAGGATCAGTAGTTTTTTATTATTTGTTCTTCTTGGAGAATTTTGTATTTTTAAACATTTTGTCTACGAATATATTTTCTCAAGTACTTAGACAAAAGCACATATCTACTTTGATTATGATCAACAAAGGTAATGAACTTATTATTTACCTGACCAAGTCACTATAATTTGCATTGGATATTTTAAAACAACATATTTATTATTAGCTTCTGAAGCTTTAATATAGATATGATTTCTGATAGGCTTTTACAAATACGGAAAGTAGCTTTCAGGCCCTCTTCTTTTAAGGATCTTTGGAGATTCATAAGAACTACCAGATTTGAAGACTGTAGTTACCATCCAATGAGGATGAAAATTCAGTGACTTCTCCAAAATAATTAACATTAAATTACAAGTCCTGATTATTATTTACTTTGTCACAAAATTTTTTAAAAGTTTTAAAAAGACAGAAAAAGCATTTTTTGTATTTAAATAAGCCTTTTAAAATATAAAGTAAGACCACAAAGCAGTGTGACAGGTTTTCTTCTGTCACTTTTAAACTCTACAGAAGGAAATCCTCAGAACCTTAGAAGTGGCATGGAAATAATCTTCATTTACAATCAGGATAAACTGCATCCAGCCAGAAGTCAAGGGGCCTTGGTTCTAGCTGCCATCCTGTATGATGTGACCTGAACAGGTCTCTCAACTTCTGGAAGCCCCGCCACAGGATGAAGGGACTGACTAATGTCATTCTTGAAGATCTCTTCCAGCTGTTACTGTGTAACGTGATAAAATTAGACTAATGTTCCAAGCTGTTTGGGGTCAGGGATGTTAGAATCTGAATTGAACATACATTACCTTTAAAATTCCTGCTTTTTTGAGTCCTATTCTTAATTTTTTTTCTTTCTTTTTTTTTTTCTTGTTCTTCCATGCCCTGAAATTTATTTTCCTACTTAACAGCCTTTTCACTGATAGCAATTAAAAAGCTTCTCAAGGATGTATTTCTCGGGGGGGAGGAGCAAGATGGCGGAAGAGTAGGGTCCCCAAATCACCTGTCCCCACCAAATTACCTAGAAAACCTTCAAATCATCCTGAAAATCTATGAATTCGGCCTGAGAATTAAAGAGAGAACACCTGGAATGCAACAGTGAGAAGAGTTCGCGCTTCTATCAAGGTAGGAAGACGGGGAAAAAGAAATAAAGAAACAAAGGCCTCCAAGGGGGAGGGGCCCCGCGAGGAGCCGGGCTGAGGCCGGGGCGAGGGTCCCCAGGACAGGAGAGCCCCGTCCCGGAGGAGCAGGAGCTGCACCGACCTTCCCGGGCGGAAAGGGGCTCGTGGGGGAGTTGGAGCAGGACCCAGGAGGGCGGGGATGCCCTCGGGCTCCCGGGGACAGTAACAGCAACTGCGCACCCGGGAGAGTGCGCCGAGCTCCCTAAGGGCTGCAGCGTGCACGGCGGGACCCGGAGCAGCTCGGAGGGGCTCGGGGCGGCTCCGCGGAGGGGGCTGCGGGGCGGGAGCTCGAATCCAACAGCGCAGGCTCCGGAGCACAGGGCGCCGGGACACAGCCCAGGATCCGGCCTCCCCCGGGACAGGCAGAGGCCGGAGGGCCCAGGACAGCAAGGACGCTCCTGCCCCGAGCTGAGCAGAGCAGCGGCCCCACCCCGGAGCCTCCAGGCCCTGCAGACCGAGAGCTCCGGAGTTCCTGCGGGGGCTGAATCCAGGTTTCCAGAGCTGGCCCCGCCACTGGGGCTGTTCCTCCTGCGGCCTCACGGGGTAAACAACCCCCACTGAGCCCTGCACCAGGCAGGGGCACAGCAGCTCCCCCAAGTGCTAACACCTGAAAATCAGCACAACAGGCCCCTCCCCCAGAAGACCAGCTAGACTGACTGACAACTTCCAGAGAAAGCCAGGGACTTAAAGTACACAGAATCAGAAGATACTCCCCCGTGGTTCTTTTTTTGTTTCTTTGTTTTGTTTTGTTTCGTTTTGCTTTTTGATTTGTTTCCTTCCCCCACCCCCTTTTTTTTCTCCTTTCTTTTTCTTTCTCTTTTTCTTCTTTTTTTTTCTTCCCTTTTTGTTCTCTTTCTCTTTTCTTTCCTTCTTTCTCTCCTCTCTTTTTCTCTTTTTCCCAATACAACTTGCTTTTGGCCACTCTGCACTGAACAAAATGACTAGAAGGAAAACCTCACCTCAAAAGAAAGAATCAGAAACAGTCCTCTCTCCCACAGAGTTACAAAATCTGGATTACAATTCAATGTCAGAAAGCCAATTCAGAAGCACTATTATACAGCTACTGGTGGCTCTAGAAAAAAGCATAAAGGACTCAAGAGACTTCATGACTGCAGAATTTAGAGCTAATCAGGCAGAAATTAAAAATCAATTGAATGAGATGCAATCCAAACTAGAAGTCCTAACGACGAGGGTTAACGAGGTGGAAGAACCAGTGAGTGACATAGAAGACAAGTTGATGTCAAAGAGGGAAACTGAGGGAAAAAAGAGACAATTAAAAGACCATGAGGATAGATTAAGGGAAATAAACGACAGCCTGAGAAAGAAAAACCTACGTTTAATTGGGGTTCCCGAGGGCGCCGAAAGGGACAGAGGGCCAGAATATGTATTTGAACAAATTCTAGCTGAAAACTTTCCTAATCTGGGAAGGGAAACAGGCATTCAGATCCAGGAAATAGAGAGATCCCCCCCTAAAATCAATAAAAACCGTTCAACACCTCGACATTTAATAGTGAAGCTTGCAAATTCCAAAGATAAAGAGAAGATCCTTAAAGCAGCAAGAGACAAGAAATCCCTGACTTTTATGGGGAGGAGTATTAGGGTAACAGCAGACCTCTCCACAAAAGCCTGGCAGGCCAGAAAGGGCTAGCAGGATATATTCAGGGTCCTAAATGAGAAGAGCATGCAACCAAGAATACTTTATCCAGCAAGGCTCTCATTCAAAATGGAAGGAGAGATAAAGAGCTTCCAAGACAGGCAGCAACTAAAAGAATATGTGACCTCCAAACCAGCTCTGCAAGAAATTTTAAGGGGGACTCTTAAAATTCCCCTTTAAGAAGAAGTTCAGTGGAACAGTCCACAAAAACAAGGACTGAATAGATATCATGATGACACTAAACTCATATCTCTCAATAGTAACTCTGAATGTGAACGGGCTTAATGACCCCATCAAAAGGCGCAGGGTTTCAGGCTGGATAAAAAAGCAGGACCCATCTATTTGCTGTCTATAAGAGACTCATTTTAGACAGAAGGACACCTACAGCCTGAAAATAAAAGGTTGGAGAACCATTTACCATTCGAATGGTCCTCAAAAGAAAGCAGGGGTAGCCATCCTTATATCAGATAAACTAAAATTTACCCCAAAGACTGTAGTGAGAGATGAAGAAGGACACTATATCATACTTCAAGGATCTATTCAACAAGAGGACTTAACAATCCTCAATATATATGACCCGAATGTGGGAGCTGCCAAATATATCAATCAATTATTAACCAAAGTGAAGAAATACTTAGATAATAATACACTTATACTTGGTGACTTCAATCTAGCTCTTTCTATACTCGATAGGTCTTCTAAGCACAACATCTCCAAAGAAGCGAGAGCTTTAAATGATACACTGGACCAGATGGATTTCACAGATATCTAAGAACTTTACATCCAAACTCAACTGAATACACATTCTTCTCAAGCGCACATGGAACTTTCTCCAGAATAGACCACATATTGGGTCACAAATCGGGTCTGAACCGATACCAAAAGATTGGGATTGTCCCCTGCATATTCTCAGACCATAATGCCTTGAAATTAGAACTAAATCACAACAAGAAGTTTGGAAGGACCTCAAACACGTGGAGGTTAAGGACCATCCTGCTAAAAGATAAAATGGTCAACCAGGAAATTAAGGAAGAATTAAAAAGATTCATGGAAACTAATGAGAATGAAGATACAACCGTTCAAAATCTTTGGGATGTAGCAAAAGCAGTCCTAAGGGGGAAATACATCGCAATACAAGCATCCATTCAAAAACTGGAAAGAACTCAAATACAAAAGCTAACCTTACACATAAAGGAGCTAGAGAAAAAACAGCAAATAGATCCTACACCCAAGAGAAGAAGGGAGTTAATAAAGATTCGAGCAGAACTCAACGAAATCGAGACCAGAAGAACTGTGGAACAGATCAACAAAACCAGGAGTTGGTTCTTTGAAAGAATTAATAAGATAGATAAACCATTAGCCAACCTTATTAAAAAGAAGAGAGAGAAGCCTCAAATTAATAAAATCACGAATGAGAAAGGAGAGATCACTACCAACACCAAGGAAATACAAACGATTTTAAAAACATATTATGAACAGCTATACGCCAATAAATTAGGCAATCTAGAAGAAATGGACGCATTCCTGGAAAGCCACAAACTACCAAAACTGGAACAGGAAGAAATAGAAAACCTGAACAGGCCAATAACCAGGGAGGAAATTGAAGCAGTCATCAAAAACCTCCCAAGACACAAGAGTCCAGGGCCAGATGGCTTCCCAGGGGAATTTTATCAAACATTTAAAGAAGAAACCATACCTATTCTACTAAAGCTGTTTGGAAAGATAGAAAGAGATGGAGTACTTCCAAATTCGTTCTATGAGGCCAGCATCACCTTAATTCCAAAACCAGACAAAGACCCCACCAAAAAGGAGAATTACAGACCAATATCCCTGATGAACATGGATGCAAAAATTCTCAACAAGATACTGGCCAATAGGATCCAACAGTACATTAAGAAAATTATTCACCATGACCAAGTAGGATTTATCCCTGGGACACAAGGCTGGTTCAACACCCGTAAAACAATCAATGTGATTCATCATATCAGCAAGAGAAAAACCAAGAACCATATGATCCTCTCATTGGATGCAGAGAAAGCATTTGACAAAATACAGCATCCATTCCTGATCAAAACTCTTCAGAGTGTAGGGATAGAGGGAACATTCCTCTACATCTTAAAAGCCATCTATGAAAAGCCCACAGCAAATATCATTCTCAATGGGGAAGCACTGGGAGCCTTTCCCCTAAGATCAGGAACAAGACAGGGATGTCCACTCTCACCACTGCTGTTCAACATAGTACTGGAAGTCCTAGCCTCAGCAATCAGACAACAAAAAGACATTAAAGGCATTCAAATTGGCAAAGAAGAAGTCAAACTCTCCCTCTTCGCCGATGACATGATACTCTACATAGAAAACCCAAAGGCCTCCACCCCAAGATTGCTAGAACTCATACAGCAATTCGGTAGCGTTGCAGGATACAAAATCAATGCCCAGAAGTCAGTGGCATTTCTATACACTAACAATGAGACTGAAGAAAGAGAAATTAAGGAGTCAATCCCATTTACAATTCCACCCAAAAGCATAAGATACCTAGGAATAAACCTAACCAAAGAGGTAAAGGATCTATACCTTCAAAACAATACAACACTTCTGAAAGAAATTGAGGAAGACACAAAGAGATGGAAAAATATTCATGCTCATGGATTGGCAGAATTAATATTGTGAAAATGTCAATGTTACCCATGGCAATTTACACCTTTAATGCAATCCCTATCAAAATACCATGGACTTTCTTCAGAGAGTTAGAACAAATTATTTTAAGATTTGTGTGGAATCAGAAAAGACCCCGAATAGCCAGGGGAATTTTAAAAAAGAAAACCATATCTGGGGGCATCACAATGCCAGATTTCAGGTTGTACTACAAAGCTGTGGTCATCAAGACAGTGTGGTACTGGCACAAAAACAGACACATAGATCAGTGGAACAGAATAGAGAATCCAGAAGTGGACCCTGAACTTTATGGGCAACTAATATTCGATAAAGGAGGAAAGACTATCCATTGGAAGAAAGACAGTCTCTTCAATAAATGGTGCTGGGAAAATTGGACATCCACATGCAGAAGAATGAAACTAGACCACTCTCTTTCACCATACACAAAGATAAACTCAAAATGGATGAAAGATCTAAATGTGAGACAAGATTCCATGAAAATCCTAGAGAAGAACACAGGCAACCCCCTTTTTGAACTCGGCCATAGTAACTTCTTGCAAGATACATCCACGAAGGCAAAAGAAACAAAAGCAAAAATGAACTATTGGGACTTCATCAAGATAAGAAGCTTTTGCACAGCAAAGGATACAGTCAACAAAACTCAAAGACAACCTACAGAATGGGAGAAGATATTTGCAAATGACATATCAGATAAAGGGCTAGTTTCCAAGATCTATAAAGAACTTATTAAACTCAACACCAAAGAAACAAACAATCCAATCATGAAATGGGCAAAAGACATGAACAGAAATCTCACAGAGGAAGACATAGACATGGCCAACATGCATATGAGAAAATGCTCTGCATCACTTGCCATCAGGGAAATACAAATCAAAACCACAATGAGATACCACCTCACACCAGTGAGAATGGGGAAAATTAACAAGGCAGGAAACAACAAATGTTGGAGAGGATGCGGAGAAAAGGGAACCCTCTTACACTGTTGGTGGGAATGTGAACTGGTGCAGCCACTCTGGAAAACTGTGTGGAGGTTCCTCAAACAGTTAAAAATAGACCTGTCCTATGACCCAGCAATTGCACTGTTGGGGATTTACCCCAAAGATACAAATGCAATGAAACGCCGGGACACCTGCACCCCGATGTTTCTAGCAGCAATGGCCACGATAGCCAAACTGTGGAAGGAGCCTCGGTGTCCAACGAAAGATGAATGGATAAAGAAGATGTGGTTTATGTATACAATGGAATATTACTCAGCTATTAGAAATGACAAATACCCACCATTTGCTTCAACGTGGATGGAACTGGAGGGTATTATGCTGAGTGAAGTAAGTCAGTCGGAGAAGGACAAACATTATATGTTCTCATTCATTTGGGGAATATAAATAATAGTGAAGGAATATAAGGGAAGGGGGAAGAAATGTGTGGGAAATATCAGAAAGTGAGACAGAACGTAAAGACTGCTAACTCTGGGAAACGAACTAGGGGTGGTAGAAGGGGAAGAGGGCGGGGGGTGGGAGTGAATGGGTGACGGGCACTGGGGGTTATTCTGTATGTTAGTAAATTGAACACCAATAAAAAATAAATTAAAAAAAAAAGGATGTATTTCTCAAAATTTGCTTTTATATTTTTCTAGACCTGTTGCTTTAATTTCTCCAAGATCTCTTCAGTGGTTGTGGATGCTAATAGCTTCACCACTTTTTTACGAGATTCACCACCCTCATCCAAAACCACTTACTCTTCCTAGCTCCAGGACCTTGGACAGGTACCAAAAGGGCTTGGCATGAGCGTCTCCTTCCGAAGTGGGGGCTGAGATGGCCGTGCTCACAGCTTCCGCTCTCATGTCTGTCACAATGTTTTGTTTGGACCCGGGTTTGGCGTGGATGGCTATGGTGACACCACCTCTGGGGTCCACCACCACAGGACCTAAGCCAGGAGGTGTCCTCTTTAGCTCCTGGCTCTTGCCCTTGTTTGTTGCCCCAGCTCCCTTGAGCATCTCGGCACCTAAGGGGAGCCGATGGGAGGCTCTGTCCCGCGCCCCGTGTCCCTACTGCGCCCTGAGTCCCTACCCGAGCTGCCTCAGCCCACCTCCCAGCCCCGGCTTCCCTGCCTGGAAGCCGGTTGGGGGCTGGTTTGGGCATTTGGTTGTTGTTTTTCCAGCTCTTTTAGGTGTAAAGTTCGGTTATTTGTTTGTGATTTTTCTTGCTTCTTGATGTAGGCCTGTATTGTTATAAACTTGTCTCTTATAACCCCTTTTGCTGCATCTTAAAGATTTTGGACTATTGTGCTTCCATTTTCATTTGTTTTCATGTAATTTTTTTATTTCTTCTTTGACTTCTTGGTTAACTTATTCATTTAGTAGCATGTTATTTAATTTTAATTATTGCTTGTCTGGTTGTGGATAACCTTGGATTGATTTTATTGAAAGATCTGTGCCTCCTGGTTATGCATTTCTGTTTCCTTCCCCAGATTCAGGAAGTTTTCAGTTATTATTTCTTCAAATATATGTTCTGCCCCCTTTTCTCTCTTTCCCTCTTTTGAGCTCTCTATAATTCAAGTATTATACTTGATAGAGTCACTGTTACCCTAAGACTATCCCATTGTGTGTGTGTGTATATATATATATATATATTTTTTTTTTTTTTTTCTTTTCCCAGATATTCAGTTCAATTACTTTGCATTGCTTTGTCTTCCAGGTCGCTGTTTCACTCTTCTGCTTCCTCTTGTCTGCTATTTATTCCATCTAGTGTATTTTTAATTTTGTTTATTGTGTTCGTCATTTCTGATTGTTTTTTCTCTCTTTGTTAAAGGTCTCACTGATATCTTCCATTCTCTTCTCAAGTCAAGAATTTTTATGATCATTACTTTAAATTCTCTATCAAGTTCATTATTTATATCCATTTCATTTAGTTTTCTTACTGTGGGTTTGTCCTGTCCTTTCATTTGAGACATATTCCTCTCCTCATTTTTTCTACCTCTCTGAGTCAGTTTCTCAGTGTTAAGAAAGTCAACTTCATCTTCTGCTCTTGAAAATAATGGCCTTATGAAGAAGAGGTCCTGTGGTGCCCTGGAGTGCAATGTCCCCTGTTCACCAGAACCTGGTGCTTCAGGGGTGTCTCCTATGGGCTTTGCATACACCTTGCTGTTTTATCTTGGCTACTTTTTTCCTTCAGACTACTTATCTACAGTGACTCTCTTTGCCTACGGTGGGCAGGATTTGGTCCCTGTGTTGTTAGTGGACCATTCTGGAGCCACCTTGGACTTGAGTTAGTCAGACTAGGCTTTTGCTAGAGGTGCAGTAGCATTAAACTGCAGGATACTTTTCTTGTATTGTCACCAGAAAAGTTTTCATTTGTGCATGGGGCTTATAATTACCAACTCTCTGTCCCCAGCTTGCTGCAGGGGCTTCAGTCTGAGTGGTGTGCATGGTTATCTTTCCAAGACAAGAGTCACTTTGGAGTGGTGCTGACCCCTGTCAAGTTCCTGGCACACACATTTAAACTTGTGGCCCCAGTTTAAATGGCCTTTAGCCAAGAGCATATTGGAAGGGGGGTGGTACACAGTGCCTGCAAGATTTCACACTGATGAGAGGGGACCTGCAGTCATTGTGGGACCAGCTTTCCAGGACCAGTCACAGTTTTAACAGGGTACATGCTGGTCTGCTGCAAAAGGAGACATGTTGTTGTTGCTGCCAGAATCAAGGCCAGCCAAGGCAGATCTGTATGGTGTGTGCAGTTTTAAGAAACTGCAGGCTGGACTTCCACAGGTAGGGCCTGCTGCTGTTGCTTAGAATGAAGGCCCTCAAAGCACATGGGTCAGGAGACCTGGGTGGGCACGGTTTATGCTGATCTTCTGGGGCAGAGACCTGCAGTGCAGGGACTGAGGCAAGCATGACTGGAAAGGGTGAATCTGCTGAAGTATGGGACAGTGGGAGTATGGGGGCTTGGTTTAAGCTAGTTAGGTAGTGAATGTGAGTGCTAGGCTGGTTCCTACAGGTGGTTGGTGTTGTTTATGCTGGGGGTGGGAAAGGGAAATGGTACTTGCCAACTTCCCTGTTCCTAGAGGAGTCTTCCAGTGATCTCCGCTCCTCAGAGATGCATAAACAACTCTCTCTTTTGCATGCCCCAGGTGCTTTTCAAACTGATGTTTCTGAGCTGTTATCTCCTCAGGCTGTTTGTTGTGCTTTCTCTTTAAGTGTGAGGACTCAGTTTCTTATCACCCTCCAGGCTCTCCTGAAACCAAGCCTGCTGATTTTTAATATTCTAGGCTTTAAGTCACACAGGTTCTAAGAATTCATCAAATTCAGCCTCTCTAATTTTCAAAGCAAATATTATGGGGATTTGTCTTTCCTGTGATGGTGTGTTTCTCTCTTTTGTCCACCCTTGAGGATCCCTCCATCCTGCAGAAGGTTGGGGATCTATTTAGCTCCCCACTATGCTTCTTCCTACTCTCTTCAATGTGGCTTCTTCTCTATGTTTAGTTGTAAAGTTTGTTCTGCGAGTATTCAGGTCATTTTCTGGGTTATTTACAGTGATGTGAGTGTTATCTGGTTGTACCAGGTTGTGGGATGAGATAAGCTTAAGGTCCTCCTATGCTGCCATCTTCCTGTACTTATTTTTTTTCCAGTTTTATTGAGATGTCATTGTTATACAGCATGTATAAGCTTTTGTAAAGGCTAATGACTTGACTTGCATATATTATGAAATAATTACCACAATAAATTTAGTTAACATCCATCATGTCATACAGATAATATGATGAGAACTCCTTGAATCTACCGTTGTTAAAGCTTTCGAATATACCATACAGCAATATTAACTATAGCCATTCTGTTGTACACTGCATCGCTAGTACTCATTGATCTTATTGCTGGAATTTTGTGTCTGTTGACCACCTTCCTCCAATTCTCTTCTCTCCTCTTGCCTCTGATAGCTGCAAATCTGACCTTTTTTTTTTTTTTTTCCTAAGAGGGATTTTTATTTTTATTTTTTATTTTTTGGTTTGTTTGTTTTAGATTCTACGTTAAAGTGAGATCATATATAGTATTGGCCTTTTTTAAAAAAAATCTGATTTATTTCACTTAGCATAATATCTTCAAGGCTGAACCATGTTGTCCCAAATGGCAGGATTTCCTTCTTTTTTTCTGGCTGAATGATATTCTACTGTTCATATATACCACAACTTCTCTACCCATTAATCCATTGATGAATGCCCATGTCTTGGGTATTGTAAATAATTCTGCAATAAACATGGGGGTACAGGGCAGACCTGGTGGCACAGCGGTTTAATGCCGCCTTCAACCCAGAGCATGATCCTGGAGACCCGGGATCGAGTCCCACATTGGGCTCCCTGCATGAACCCCGCTTCTCCCTCTGCCTTTGCCTCTGCCTCTCTCTCTCTCTCTCTGTGTATCTCATGAATAAATAAAATAAAATCTTAAAAAAAAAAAAAACATGGGGGTACAGATATCTCTCCAACATAGTGTTTCTATTTCCTTTGGATATATTTCCAGAAGTGGAATTACTGAATTATATGGTAGGTTCTACAAGGGCAAAAATACTCTATCTTCTATATCATTATTATGTCATCTTTATTCTTAAATAAATGCACATCATACTCCAAAGATCAAAATTACTGTCTTTGTTTTATATATTATCTGAGTGATCTTGCTTTACATAGAAGATATTTTCATCCTGTTAGGATGAGTAGCACCATTATAAGTTCTTACCTGAAAATAAATTGCTCAACCAGCCTAAGCATATTCACTTTGATTTATTTACATTGTATTTTAACTAAAGCGTCCTGCGTATTATTACCTGGCCCATATCATCATTCTTAGATCTTATCAATTCTGACCAAAATCCATTTTGGTCAGAATACACACCAATATAGGCCTGTATGTATGCACAGGCACTGTCTCTGTCTCTCCCTCCTCATCTCTTTCTAATCATGGAAGAAAGAAATTCATAAAATTGGGGATCATATTCTAGAATATTCTTTCTATTTGATTTTAGATAAGTTTCATAAACTCATTAAGACCTCATTCTCTTATCCTAAATAGCAATGTTCACCTATCTTAGTGGGTCCTGTGAGATAGGCATTAGAAAAAGTTTTATAAAGTGTAATGGACTGTAGAAATGTTCATTTGAATTATATTGACATACTTATATGAGACATATAATGTATATCCATAATTATATTTTCAAAATTATTGCTTCTCAATTAAGAATAAGCTGTTTTATAACTTCTTTTATTTAAAAAGTTAAGTTGACATACATTGCAGTTATTATTTAATTTTTCCAGTTAAATTTAACTTTGCTATAGTTGACTAGACAATAATTATAGAAGACACTTTGCATATTGTAAATCATGACAGGTACAGGTGGGTTTTTTTTTAATGTGTATTTGTTTTCCTTCATTCTTTTATTGAAACAAGACAATTCTCAAAATTTGTCTCTAACATGTTTGATAATATATATTTAGAGGGAAATTCATTTTTCTCATGTGCCCTTAGTGAAGTTCTATTTGTATAAGAATACCAATTTTTAGTTTTACTGTTAACCTCATTGGAGAATGAGTGAATTATCAATCTTCTAATGGGGGGGGTACATTAAAAATAGCATTCTTCTTTCCCTTTACCTCTTTTCCTCCCCCTCCTTTTTTCTAATGCTATATATATATAGTATATATAGTATATATATGTATATATACTATATATATACATATATATATATTATGTATATATATATAATATTCCTGTCATTTTCTTTCTCTTTCTTTCCCTCTTTTGCCTTATAGTATAAGGTGGGAACCATCTGTAAGCTATGTTACTATGCAGATGAAACTTTTTCTCAGGGTCTCTATCCTATCCAATGATTACTCGCTGTAATTCAACAATCTCAGTTTCACAATTTTAACTAATTAAACTCATTAATAACAATTTTTCTGATCCTCAATTAGTTCCAAACTCAGTGTGTTTGTGCACACACATCTGCATGCATACATGCGTGCCTGGTGGTTGGTTAGAGGAAGTGGCATGACTGATAAATCTAAAACACAAACTTTGTATTAATCTAGCTGCTAATTGATTTTAAAAATCCAACCACAAAGAGAGACAAAAGATCTCCTCTCAGATTAGTGGTCTTATTGATTACAAATTTCACATTTTGGGGTGCCTGGGTAGCTCAGTCGATTAAGCATCTGCCTTGGATTTAGGTCATGATCCCAGGGTCCTGGGATTGAGCCCACCTTGAGCTCCTGGCTCAGCAAGGAGTCTGCTTCTCCCTCTCCATCTACTATGCCCCCCCCACCTACTCTCTTTCTCTCTCTCACCTTCTCTCTCTCTCAAATAAATACAATCTTTAAAAAAAAGAAAATTCATGTTTTGTAAGGCATTCAAGAATTTTCTGGAGAAAAGTTTGTCTTTCTTTTCTTTCTTAACTATTACTGCTTTTATAAGGCACCACTATAATAGCTTACATGCCTTAATTTTCTATCTCTTAAAATGGATGACTTCTGCTCTGCTTTTTTAGTGAGTTTCACTTCTGTTAGTGTTTATTTTATCACATCAGGTGACACTTATCTAATTTACAGAATACTTTCTTAATACTGTTTATTTAGAAGAGATGTTAGTGGGGAATAATCATCCAACCTCACTTACACTCATAGTATGCCAACAAAAGCTCCACAGATGTTCATTTATTTAATCCTATTTTACAGATATACATGGAGATCGCCCTTGGAATTAGTAAACAAATTTGAGATCCTCTTAAATAAAATAAGGGCATTTCTATTTAAATTTAATCTTCTGCCTATAAAATATAAAGACTATGATGTAAAACAGAAAGCTTTATTTACATAGACATTTGAAGTGTTATATGTTGCAGAATAATCAGTTCTTAGTAATACAATATGGATACAATTTATGACTGATCAAAATAATTCCTAAAAGATACTTCATATGGAGAATCAATTATTCAATTATGATTTTGACATATGCAATATAATGGTTGTATACCTGTTGAAGCTATAAAAACTAGAAAAAATATTTAGAACAGCATAAATAAGAAATATGGTCTTGAATTTTATATTATTTTAAAAATTTTATTTATTCATGAAAGACATAGAAAGAGAGGCAGAGACATAGTCAGAGGGAGAAGCAGGCTCCCTGTGGGGGGCCTGATACAGGACTCAATCCCAGAACCCAGGGATCACACTCTGAGCCAAAAGGAGAGCTCAACCCCTGAGCCACCCAGGCGTCCCCCAAAATTTTCTTTAAAAAGTTTTCTCTGGGCCCAACAAAACAAATCTCAGTAAACACATAAACATTTCTGTACCTTATGATAAACAAAAAATTAAAGCACCAAAAAATGGTGGCTTATTGAAGACAAAACACTTGTAACATTGACAACCCCAAACTATAGCATCTATAAATTAAGAGCTTGCACATCATAAAGGAGAGTACTCATAATAAATGCATCAACAAACTCTTTAGAAAAAGATAATTTTCCAATAATAAATTTAAAAAGGTTAAAATTCAAAAGTAATAGTTAATTTACAAATTAATTATAAAATTATATTTTTCTATTGATGAGAAACAAAGATTATTTATTTTTCTACATAATTTATAATCATACATCATGAAATCAGCAATTGTAGGAAAACTGTATGCTTGCATACATTTTTTATCTTTCTCTGCCAATATAAAATAAGTGATAACATTTAGAAGCTAATCAATAATTTAATTTTAGGAATTCATTCTACAAGCATAATAAATGAAAAGTAAAATATTTTGTACTATTTGTAAAAGTAAAAATTTGGAAAGAGATACATGTTTAATAGATAACATAAAACTTGGGGAAGTAATGATTAGAGGTCAATTAGGCTATGCTTTTTCTTAAGAGTTTCTGATGATGTGAGGAAGTCATTTTTAAATAGAAATTAAAAGAGGAAAGGAAAAAGTAAAAACAAATTTCCAATTTGAGACTATTTAGACTAAAAGAGATTGCACACCTACACATTTAAATCTAATCAGTATCTAATTATTTGGAATATCAAAGTATACGTTTATTATGCTTTTTTATGATTTTCATAAATGAATATATATAACATTCTACCCACAAAAAAGGTATTCTTAAAAATGAAATACAGCAAAAAAAGTTTCCTCTATAGTAATTTAGTTTTGATTTCTGGATTACTTTATAATTTATGGCTTTTATTTTATCTTTATATATCCACTATAATGCAGGAAATATTTTATAAAAAAAAAAAACAAATCAAAAGCCTTTGCATTTCAAGCATAAATAGTTCTTGGAATCATCAAGCTGAGGTGTCTTCTTTCTGGGAAATGTATATAAAGAAAGAAAATTAAAATAATCATAAATATACATTGATGGAAGTGTTGCTTTGACTGAACCCCAGTTGCATGGATCTCATAAGCCTCTTATGTAAATAAAGCCTTTATATTCAAGTTATTTGATTTCTTTTTTTCATTTGCCTTCAATCATATAAACAAAAGCTTTTTGTCAAATAATGTCATTCCTGCCAGTTTACACGAATCAAATGAATAATTGATCCTCATGTTACACCACAGGGAGTTTCTTTCTTGGCTTGTATTTTTTTACAATAGAACTGAGGATTTTGTGAGGCAATTGAATCAACTATTTGCTGCCTTGTCTCTCATATGAGCTGTGTTACACAAATTGTATTTATTGGGGAGTTATAAATGACACCCTGATAGGTTCATGAAAAAAAATCACATTTTTAACTTTTTTACATTCCTAACAGGAGAAATCAGAACATGAATAAGTAAATAAAGCAGGATGCTTTAAAAACAATATATTAGAAAATATCTCTGTTTTGAAATTTCAATTTCTGATCTTTTTTTAGCAGAGAACTATTGTCTTCTTTATTTACCATAATTATCTGCAAAGCATTAACATCTCAGAGTTTTTGCTTAGATTCATATTTGAAAAGATAGATGTGTAGTACTACCAGTAGTAACTGATGCAGGCAGGCTGGGTCCGAATACCTGGAGGGGGTTCCAAAGGATCAGCCAAGATGGTGCTTGGCATCAGGCAGGATAGAAATCAAATGCAATCCAGCAAAAGTGAAGGCAGAGTTTACTGAATAGAGTAAGTGACAGGTAGAGAATAGTAGATGGAATGTCTTGGAGACTCAGAAAAGAAAGGAGAATGAGTCTCTTTATTGTTTGGGGTTAGGGGTTTGTATTGGAAAGAGATTTAGGCTATGTGTTCCCCCTTGAAATGGGAACCTAACTACTTTGACTTATTCGGAGGCACTATATAAAACATGGGTAGATATACAGAACACAAGTAGAAAAGCAGCAGAGATGGAGCTATTATTGTAAAATAGTCTCTTGAGGTTTTCTACCTCAACTTGGGCTCAGACTGTCTTAGATACTCCCAGAAACATTTGAGAGGTGCAAGGGATACTAGTTGGCAATTGGGAAAATTGATCAAGGAAAGGAGCCTTCTGAATATCTCTCAATGATTTTAGCACAAATCTGTGATTACACATTGTAAACATCATTGCTGTTTTTGATTTGTTGTTCCATATATAGAAGCCCATTTCCTCTTGCTCACAAATCAGATTATATTTCTTTCTCTTCTTGTTATTCCTTGCTAGATTTTTAAAAGATTATTTAACTAAAGGAAACTTTTAAGATGACATTATACACCCACAAGAAGAGCTTGTGAAATGAAGCCTGATTAAATTATCTTTCTTAGTGAAAACAAATCTTACATAAATTATTTTGTGCAAAAAATATTTCAGGGTATAGTTCCATTTTTAAGTAGTTATTCAAGAATAAAGCTTAAAAATAAGAAGAGCACCTGGGTTTTCAGTTGGTTAAGCATTTGACTCTTGGATTTGGTTCAGGTCATGATCTCATGGCTTGTGATGTGGAGCCTTGAGCTGGGCTTCATGCTCATCAGGAGTTTGCTTGGATATTCTCTCCTTCTGCTCCTCCCCACCAATGAATCTTAAAGTCAATCAATCGATTGATCAATCAGGAAACTGCCAAACTCTCTTTCAAATTGCCTGTAACTTCTCACCAACCATGTTGGTTTTAGTTTCTCCATCTCCTCGTCAGAACTTGGTATTGTCAGTTTTGTTTTTATCTATTCTAATAAGTAGGTAGTGGTATCTCATTTCTATTTTAATTTGTATTTCTCTAGTAATTAATGATGTTGTGTATTTTCATGTTTATTTGACACCCATAAAGTGTATCCTCTTTGTCAAAATGTCTCTTCGTATATTTGTAATATATCTATTTGTATCATCTATTTGTTGATTTTAACAGTTATTTATATACTCTGGATTTATATCCTTAGTCATAAATGTGATTTATATATATTTTCTCCCAGTCTTCACTTTATCTTTCTATTTTCTTAACAGTGTGGCTATGCAAACTTTTTAAAATTTAGATAAGATTCAAGTTATTTTTTTCTTTCATGCATATTTTTGGTGATATAATTAGTCTTTGCTGAATCTAAAAGCACATATATTTTCTTTTATGTTTCATTCTAGAAATTTTAATAACTTCTAAATCAATATTCCAGTTTTGCATTTGGAGGTTCAATTGTTTCTATACATTTTGTTGAAAAGGATATTCTTTTCTTATTAAATCTAGCCAACTTGTACCTTCATTATAAATCAGGTGATTATGTTTGTAGGGAGGGGCTTACTTTTGGCCTTTAATCAAATCCATTATCTAAATTTCAGTCCTTACACTAAGAGGTGGATTGCTTCACTTTTCCATACAATGATGACAGTTAAATTATCTATGTTAAAAGAGAAACTGAGGCATATTAAAAATTTTAAGAGTTTATTTGAACAAAAATGAATTGGAATCAGGCAGCGCAAAACCAGAAGTAGTTTGGAGTGGTCCACTCCAAGCTGGAGAAAGACTCTAGTAGAGAGATGACAAAAACAAAGCAAGGAAATTATGTGATTGACTGTAGCTTAAAGCCTTTTAGCTGCTTGTGATTGATTGTCCTTAGGTTTCAATTCATAACCCAGAGGCACTTAGAGGCTTAGATTTTGATTTGCTTGCACAGGCTGCCATGGCATTAGAGCCACCTCAGTATAATGGCCTCTATGTTTAATTAATTTAACACCTACCTTACATTGTGAAGATCAAAGGAATTAATACATTCGAAGAACTTCTGATCAGCAGCTAGCATATAGTGAATGCACTATATATGTTAGTTTATCAAACAAAATATCTGACTTCAAATCAGTAGACTGTCTCTCATCTCTCCTTTATGCTCTGAAATTCCCAGTATTTATTAGACAAGTAAGAGACAGATATGTAAGTAATCGCATATATGTTAAAAACAAATTATTGGAAAAATATGTTACTAACGTTTGTTTATGATTGGCAATTTGTAGTTAGAGGCACCTTGTAATAATCTCAGAAAACAAGAATTTCTTTCTTTTTTAAGATTTTATTTATTTATTCAAGAAACAGAGAGAGAAACAGAGAGACAGGCAGAGGGAGAAGCAGGCTCCATTCAGGGAGCCCGAGGTGGGACTAAATCCCGGGTCTCCAGGATCACGCCCTGGGCTGAAGGCAGGCACTAAACTGCTAAGCCACTTGGGCTGCCCAGAAAGCAAGAATTTCTCAGAGAACAGTTTGAGAAATGCCCTCCAGTAGGTTTGGTACGTAAAAATGATTAGCTTCGAAAGTTTTGCCATGCAGCATAAAAAAGAGAAATAAAGATATAGGCCTTATTCTGTATTTCTGTCTATAGAGAATGTTTCTTTGGGGACACACAGGGTTTGTCATTCACTTGCATCTGGAGAGAACCCAGTTCTAAACATAACTTGAATTTCCCTTTGAATGTAAAAGGGCTGTGCAATTTACATTTTTCCATATTTCCGTGTTTCTCAGCACACCAGGCTTCCATTCATCAAAGTAGGATAATTTTTCATATTGACCATAGCAGAAAACAAGTGTTGCTTCTTCCGTGGCTTCTATTACCTGTCTCTAATCTCTCTTCAGCACAACCCTCAAGCATTATCAGCCTTAGAAGAGAGTAAATTGAAAAATCAAAGAACGATTTTTAAAATCTCTGTGCAGCAGCTCTAAACACCGAATACCAACAAGGGGCCTCCCTGTACTTTTTTCTCTGTCATGAGGTTTGGCGATAAAAGCATGCCTGTGAGGGACAAAGGGACTCAAGCTCTCAGGGAGTAGAGCTCTCTATTCAGATCACAGACCTCTGGGTGATTGACAGGGGTTTCCACTCCCCTCTGTTCTTGGGCACCCAGCACACCCACATGTAGTCCCTCTGTCCCTTGTAGGTTTGCTTCCTCAGCAAGGATTTTTAGGACACATCAGTGAGTCCATAATTTGATATGTAATGCTAAAAGTCTTGGTAAAAATGATACTGTTAATAATTATTCTCCTTCATTATTCTAGGAAATTCATTCAGCAACAGTTGACAACAAACGGGCATCATCTTCCATTATTCTTATTAAGAATGTTCTTATTAAGAATTTTCGCACATAGTTATGTGAGAAAACATTTAAAAACAATGTATCTTTGAACACTTTATTCTAATAGTCCATGGTTCTGCTATGGCAAATATCAGTGAGTGAAATCTCTAGAATATGGTATTAGTAACAGGTTTGAAAAGATTAAATACATTTGTGTAATCTCTTACAAGGTGTATTAACATTTATTTGTTGTGATATAGAAAAACATCTTAGATTGCACCCAGTATAAATGAACGACATGCCACTTAGAAACTGAGAAAGTGTGAAAGAAAGAGCTCTACGGAAGATGGGGGCATTAAGAGCATTATTGAAGATTAAACAATGTAATACAATGTTCGTGTGTGTGTGTGTGTGTGTGTGTGTGTGTGTGTGTGTGTTTTAAGCCTCTAGATTACTTTTGAAAAAAAAAAACACGTGAGAATGAATAGATCAAGGCAATTTTTAAAAACCTCTTTATTGAGGTATGATTAACATATAAAAAGCTGTGTATTTAATGTTCACAACTTGGTGAGTTTGAAGCAAGGTTTCTGCAAAACCATCACCACAATCTATGCTCTAAACATATTCATCGACTCCTAAAGTTTTCTCCCACCCACAAAATGATTTTTAGACACAGGGTGTGTATTTTATATATATTCTTTTCTTGACTATGAACATATATGCACATAGTATGCAGACACTACGTGGATCTCTAATATTATTTCCCTTCCCAAGATACCGAATATATTGATAACTGCAACTAATAATAAACCAAAGGACAAAAGTCAAGATGAAATCTCTCAAAAGGTGTCTTAAAGGGTTAACATATTAGTATTTACTTTTATTAATTACACATATTCCATAAACTCTGAGGGTGAGGATGACACAAACAGAAGGCTAGCACTGATTTTTTTTTTGGAAAAAAAATACTCTATAAATTACAGATATTTACATTATGTTACATGTTGAATTGTGTCCTTTAAAATGGTATATGGAAGTCCTAATCCTTGCATCAATGAAAATGACTTTACTTGGAAATAAGGCACTTGCAGATATAATCAAGTGAAGAGGAGACCATGCTGGATTAGTGTGGGTCCTAAATCAATCACTGGTATCCTCCTAAGAGGAGACAAAGAGATACAGACACACATATGATGGCAAACAGAGATTGGAGTGATGCGTCTTTAAGCCAAGGAATGTCAAGTGTTGCCAGCAACTACCGGAAGCAAGGAGAAATGCTCATAACAGATTCTCCCTCAAAACAAACACCTTGATTTCAATTTTCTGGTTCCCAGAACTGTGAGAGAATAGATTTCTGTTGTGGTAAACCATCTAGTTTGTAGGATATTGTTACAGAAACTCTTGGAAACTAATATACTGCTTTTTAAACTATAATACTATAGTAACAGAATCTATAAAACATAATTATGAAAATTAAAAATAGCTGAAATTACAAAATCCAGAAGGAACTGTAACATTTATCTGACCAGATTGTCTTTTGTTAAAATTTTCTTTAGCTTTGTATGTTTTATATGTTTGCCACATTTGTAGTAGTTAAGTTTATTAATAATTTCCTTTGTAATTTATTGATTTTTTGTATCATAATAAAAGGGCTTTCCCTTTATAAAATATAATTCACTTAAATACTTTTACTGTTTCATTTTTATATTTAAATGTTACATCTTTTCCTTCTCCCTTTCCTTCTTTCCTTCCTTCTTGTAATATAATGAGAAAAGCCAAACTTTATGCTTCAACCAGCAAAAAGTCTCAATATTCTCTATAGTATTTAATATTTTCTCAAATGACTTAAACTGCCTTTTTTTATATCCTACATTATATATGACAATGACTTTCTTTTGTGCTTTTTATTCTGTTTAATTGATCTTCTTCTCTATTACTGAGAGGATGCTTTTTAATATAAATATGTAATATTTATGTATCTGGAGTCTTTATTCATTGTTACCTTTTTTGTTTCATATTCACTCAATTTAATAAGTAATATTTCAAATAAAATTTGGAATTACTTTTTAAAAAAGCATTATGATTTAATTTTAATAATATAGTTTATATAATCAGAAAAATAAAAATAATAATAGCAATTATTAGAAGATATTTCATTATATGTGTTCTAAAATTTGTGTAATCTATTTACCTATTCTTAGCAAGAAAAAATTAACACAGCAAAAATTCACTATTCCTACAATCATATGTAATGTCATCCCAATCTTACTCTTCAGTTAACTGAATCCATATCATATATGCTGTTTTTCTCTATGGATACATCATCCATCTGCATCTACTTAATCATAACAGTCGCGCATCTCTACACACAGATGAGCCATGATATTACCAAATATGTTTCCCTCAAATATGACAATTCCCTCAAAACTGTCTACATAATTGTCATCATAGATTTTATAAAAATTTAAGTAGTTTACTGATTATAATTGCTTTTCTGATTTGGTTAAAGTACCCTCTTAAATTTTTTTCTATTTATTTCTCTGTTGTCCTTCACTTTGTTTCCATATTTTGGAACAAAGCAAACAATAAATATGATTTTATTTAAGTACTTTGTAATTGATTAATTTTTCAAAGTAGAATAACTGAATGATGTCTACATTTGAAATACATATTTCAATTTTTGATATATTGCTATAATATATATATAGCTATAATGCATCTTTGAATTGCAAATTGAGCATCTATTATTAAATTGAGCATCTATTACTTATTTATCAATTTTAAAAACATTTTTTTTGTAATAACAATTCATCTCTGCCATTTTTATTATATGTATTCATTTACTCATTACTAATAAATAACCTAGAAATTTTGTCTGCTATGATACAATATTTTTGTTCTATTTTTGTCCATTGACAGATCTATTCTCATCAAATATCTTTTTAAAAAAATTTATTTATCCATTCTTGAGAAACACAGAGAGAGAGGCAAAGACATAGGCAGAAGGAGAAGCAGACTCTTCACAGGGAGCCTGAAGTGGGACTCCATCCCAGGACCTGGGATCACGACCTGAGCCGAAGGCAGGCGCTCAACCTCTGAGCCATCCAGGCACCCAAATATCTATTTTTTAAATAGATTATTGATTTTAAGTCTTGCCTAGAAAAGACTTTCTATATTCAAATAATTCATACAGTATCTTAGAATTTCTTTGTAACATTTTCATGCTTTTAAAAATATTTAAATAATTTATTCACCTGGATTTTAGTTTTGACTGTGATGAAGGCTGGGAATTCATTCTTCTCCTCTGTTGAATACCATGTATCTGCTACCATTTATGAAAGTGTTTGTCATTTTCCACTGAATCAAACTTGCTGCATTCATCTCTGTTAATATGTCATATTTGGGAATTTAGTTCTGATTTCTCTGTTTCGTTTGATTGGTTTGTATATTTTACATTAACACTAAGTTAATTTGATTAGTGTCTACTCTCTGTATTTTAATATCTTTTTATTTAAAAAGAAAACAATTTTTTAAGTAGGCTCTACACTCAACATGAGGCCTGAACTCACCACCCTGAGAGCAAGAGTCACATGCTCTACTGACTAGGCCAGTCTGACTCCCCTACATTTTAATATCTTTTTAAGGAAATGCTCCACTAAGTGGTTTAATAACATTACCATTTATTCTTATTTATTCTCAATTTTTGTTGCAGATATTTCTGCTATACTCTGTCACTTTCTTTTGATCTAACTTTAATCATGTATATTAGATGATCCTTGGGAATTTAGACTTACCTGTCACTGTCAGACCCTAGACAAAATCAAGGTCTTATCTAAGATTTTTCTTCAGCTCCTGAACTTTTGCAACACCTACAGCTTATTTGGCCCTAGTTTTGTGCAGTCCTGACTTAATGCTCCTTGGAGCCATCCTTAAAGAACAAAGGAACAAAGATGGTGGAGAATCACTCCAGGCCCCTAGCAATCTGATGCACAGTTCTCCATACTTTTTAGGTCAGCCCAGTGATTGCCTTCCCCCCCCATGCCCAGGATCCACAAACATAAACTATTATACTATGAATACTTTTTTTTCCCTTTCTTCATTACCCCTCTTTCTTCACTCTTGCTTCCAAAAATCATGTCCCAGATAAACTTACTGTACTCAAATCTTCCTCTCAAGTTTTTGTTCAAGTGAATAAAACTAAAGCAGTTTTAAGATCATTCGATTTAATTACATGAAAATCTCAGGATTCTATTGGGATTCCATCAAATAAATACATATATTAATTGAGAACTTATATTTTTATGATGATATCTAAGTATTTTCTATAAATAACTTTACATTGTTTTTATATATTGTTTTATGTCTGCTAATGGCTTTATAATTGTTTCATGTAGATGTCTTTTCTGAGTATTTCTTCATGAGTTTTTTTTAAGTACGTATATTTCATTTTTGCCAATGGAATATTTTCATTCATTTTACTCTTGATATTTAGGGTTAAATTAAGACAAAATGTCCTCATTCTAGCAAACCTAATATGGGAATTTTCTAGGTTTTCATCTTTTCATTTAGCAAAACAAGGAGATTTTATATTTTCTGAAGTTGATGTAAATCACTTTGTTTTCATCTTGTATTTGCCAAATTCTCCAAAGAAATGTTAAACCATAAAGGCGATAGTAGTTGTCCTTGTCTAGATAATTATTTTAAACAAAGTAGTTCATTATGTCATCAATTTTCATGCACCTTCTTTTGGGTTATTGGTTACAGTCTTTATTATACCTGCCTAATTGCTTTCTAGTCCAGTGATAGTAAAGGGTTTATATTATGTTGCTCTGTTGAATTTTATCAAATGTTCTTGCAGTATCTATTGATAGGATGCAATGATTTTTTTTCCTCTCGTTTATTTTTGATGTAATTAATTTACTGAGAGGCAGCTGGTCTACTAAGAATATTGATATGCTTTTTTCAAAGTCTCCATAAAATACCAGACAGGGCCACATACCATAAAGTTTGGGTACTCTTTTAAAGGTTATATTTTGTATTCTAAACCAGAAAACTATATATGGGGTTGAGATATCATAGTTAGTGTTCATGGACCTGAGAATGATGGAAATAGAAATGGGTCGTTTCACCATTATATCTAATAATCCACTTATACATTTTTTTCTTCTCCTCCTAAATCTTTAGACTTTGTTTATCCAGAGGACTTTCTACTCAGGAAGATGCTTTCACTAGAAGACCCAGCAATGATTTCATAGAACAGATATCAAGTTTTCCTCCTATAAAATATAAATTCCTCATGTCATTGAACAAACAGGGCACGATGGAGATTACTGAATTAAATAAAATGACCTTAAAATTGCTTTAGTTTTATTCACTTGAACAAAAACTTCAGAGGAAGATTTGAGTACAAGTAAGTTTATTTTGGACATGATTTTAGGAAGCAAAGGAAGTGGGATTGAATAGTAGGAATATATCTGGAGTCTAGGGAACTATTTGGGATAACTGAGTACTTCCATACCAGTGGCAAAAATTAATAAACAGCTACAGTTCATCTAAGCAATACCCTCAACACTCAGATATTTCATACATAATCATTTGAGGTACTTCATCAGTTAAAAATCACTGATCAACTGAAGGAGCTATTTTAGAATTTAGGGCATATGAATTAAGCAGTAAAAGAACATCATAAATAAGATTATGACAAAGTACAAAAATAAAGAATATAACGGTTATCTATATACTTTGACCTTATTTGTTTTGGTTTTGTATATAAAGCAACTATCTTTTTTTTCCTGTTATTCTTCTTACCAGTTATATTATATATATAAAGATTTTTATTGTTATTTATTATATAACTTATTCTTTAAATTATAGCATATGTAGGGGGCATTGTAGTTAACTAGAAGCAGAATAATTCTTATCCAGAAAGAACTACAAAGACTGATGTAACTGCTTGTCCATTTTGGGGAAAGATTGAGCTTCCTTCCTTTCTTCCTTCCTTCCTTCCTTCCTTCCTTCCTTCCTTCCTTCCTTCCTTCCCTCCCTCCCTCCCTCCCTCCCTCCCTCCCTCCCTCCCTTCCTTCCTTCCTTCCTTCCTTCCTTCCTTCCTTCCTTCCTTCCTTCCTTCCTTCCTTCCTTCTTTTTCTTAAGCAAAAAATGCATTGTTACTGTCATTATTGTTGTGTTAAAATTTAGGGATAAGCAAATGGATATATTTAAATATTCAGTAGACAGTGGCTATACTGTACTGCATGTAATCAGTTGACATTTGGTACCAATTTCTACTTCTTTCTAGTAAGTTTTCATTAAGAGCAGAGGCTGGACAGGTAAAACAAAACCTCTCATCCTCCTTTGCAACATTATTTAGATGCAAATAAGTTTCCATTAAGTGAATTCACTTGCCAAACTTGTGCTACATGCTTTGCTATGTGCAGCTTTGTCTATTTCTGTTCCTGCAAAGGTTGAGGACACTTGACCCTTGGGAGAACACTTTCAGTGGCAACAGCAGCCAGATCTAAAGATCATATCCCCTAAGCTTGTAGCACAAGGCAGTGACATCACACATAGCCTCCTGAATTCCACCCCATCCAATCCTTTTCCTTAAACCTACTTGCTTCTGTTAAATCCCATATCCTTAAACATGAAAACAGTTATTTTTGTTTTTATTTCTGTTTGATTGTTTGCTTTTGCAATGATACAGACTCATTGGAGATAGGAAAAGGAAAAAAAATAAATCGGGGAAAAGGAAGATTAAAAACCACAAATGTTTACAAAATGCTTTAACTCATGAAGGGAGATGGGCAGCCTGGATCGCTCAGCGGTTTAGCACCGCCTTCAGGCCAGGGCCTGATCCTGGAGTCCTGGGTTCGAGTCCCACATCAGGCTCCCTGCATGGAGCCTGCTTCTCCCTCTGCCTGTGTCTCTGACTGCCTCTCTTGCTCTGTGTCTCTCATGAATAAATAAATAAAATCTTAAAAACAAAAACATGAAGAGAGAGAGTGGAAGAACTGAATGGTAATGGAGGGAGAATAATGTATTTTATGAGGGGAAATGGTTGGAATATTGCTTACAAATAAGAATAAAGTTATGTATGTTTGATTAAGAGTGCTAGAGAAAGGATAGAAGCTATCGATTGAATTAAAAAACTGGCAAACCTCAAATCAATTCACAGAAAAAGTAAAATAATCATCATTTTATATTTTTGTCATATATTTTTAGTCATTTATTTATTTATTTTTCTTGAGGTTTAGATGTTTCTGGTACTTGATTCTCCAGGTCACTTATTTGAATCTCAGAAGAAATTATTTAGATCTGTATGTTTGCTACTAAAATATTTTCTTTAGGAACACATTGTTTTTCAGCTTTTTGAGTTTTTAATATTGGATTTATTTAAGTAAATGCATTGGAGTTATTCAGTTTGATCCTTTCATCTCAAAAGTAAGTGAAAGCTAAATGAATAAAAAATGTAACAAAGTGAGATTTGGATATTAAGATTCACTTGTAGAAATATGTTAGTCCATCACATAGTAATGCATAAAAGGCAGTTTATGCATTAATATGCAACCCGTTCCCTTAGAGCATTTACTTTTCTTTTTTTTAAAGATTTTATTTATTTATTCATGACAGACACAGAGAGAGAGAGAGAGGAGCAGAGATACAGGCAGAGGGAGAAGCAGGCTCCATGCAGGGAGCCCGAGGTGGGACTCGATCCCGGGTCTCCAGGATCACACCCTAGGCTGAAGGCGGTGCTAAACCACTGGGCTACCAGGGCTGCCTGAGCATTTACTTTTTAAAAAAGTAATTGTCAGTCTTTTCTCTGCCCCATATGAGCTATAAGTCACTTTAAAAATATCCTTCTTGTTTTATAACTGAGGATTGTCTTTCTCAAGTACTGAGAGCCATCTCTTTGAAATATAATAATCAAAGAAGATAATGCCCCTATCTCAGGGTCTCTATTGGATGGTTTTGGTGGATGCCTTGCTACAAGCTGTAAATGACCTCCAGTTGGGAAGATATGAAGAAGTTTACTTTTGTTTTGGAAAAGGCCAATTGACAAACACAGGCGGACTGTGATCCTCCTGCTGCAAATATTAAAAACATTTCAGCTCTTTGTTTCAATAGAGTTGAACTCATATTCTGGATTCTCTGCCCAATTAGAATACTCTCAATAAAATCTTTTTTGCTTTGACAGAGTTCATTTATTAACAGATATTAATGCTAATTACAGGATTATAGACCTTTCATTTCCATATGCTATGGAAATGAAGAAAAAATTGACTGTAATTCTTCCTTCTATCCTTTGTTTATTCCTGGAAAAATACTGACAAGATTTGTTTGTTTGCTTGCCCAATATTTACTCTACTTTTTTTCTAGTGCATTGAATGAGCTGGTCTTGATAAAATACAAGCTAAAGCAAATTTATTTGGTTTTACAGGTGATCCCTTTAAGTTGTTCCTTTGATATGCTTTTTTATTTTTTCTTTTAAACATCTGGATGAAATTTTGGCCTTTTGGAATAAGTCTCAGGTAATAAACAAACCCAGCTGACTTTCAAATTCCCTTACTCTCATCCATCACCCAAGTTGATACAACATTCAACTGGAAGGTGATGGTGATCTCTTCTCCTGCCCTCTCCTTCCTTCCCTCTTGCAAGATGTTGTCGGTAGTACCTCTGGGGTTAGGCCTAAAGGGACAGGTTTTAGACATCTAGACGAAACGCAATCCAGCAGATCATGGGCACCAAACATGATCCTTCCTCTTATAGTATATATATATTTTTTGGGGGGGGGATTCCTCATAAATCCCTTATCTGGGCACTTTGGACTATAGTTCCCTGGTATGGGCAATGCTTCCTCATCTTTAACTTATGACTCATCTTCCTTACAGTTCCTGGCTTTTTGGGATCTAGTCCTCTCAATGCATTTCTTTTGAGGGTAGATTCTTGTGAAATAACTCACATCTAGACCTCTTTCTTCAGTGTTAGTTCAGTTGAACTAAATCAGGTTCACAGAGGCAGCAAGTGTCTTTGCATGACCAAATCGGAAACGTTGCAGGCAGTTCTCAAGGTGGTTCCCTTTCTATCCCTGCCAGCCAGCATCTTGATTTCAGATTGTTTGTAAATTATCAGCAATCTCTAAATGCCAAAAAACGTAGGCCAAATAGCTTATGTACTTCTCTTGTGTGAATGTCACTGGAATTCAAGTGAGAGAGGAGCAGCCTCAGTCCTTTTCAAGGATTCATCCTCCCGGGTATCTGAAAAGAGCCTACGAAAACATTCTTATTCTGCAGCTCCCCAGTTTCTTCAGTACCTCTAAGTCAGAGATCTGGTCTTCCCTGATTAATATCATCTGGGTGAGTAATGAGTTAAAAGTGTCAAAACCTGTCTTATAATAGCTTAGCATAGCTTAAGTGAACACTGCAATTTTTTTCCTGCATAATCTAGGGCAGTTATATGGTTTCCATATTAAACTGAAGAAAAATGCAACTGTTTCTCAGGCTTAGGCTTATTTTTGATACTCCAAATAAGAAGTTATGATTAATACCCTCTTACAATTTTTTGCCAGTGAAAATACAGATTTTGGTGGGTAGATGGATAGATGGATGATATTCTGTATCTTTAAATGTTCTTATTAATTTCATTAATTTAGTAACAAGATGTAGATCTCTTCCTTTAGTATTTTATGTTCAAGAATTTGTATTGGCATTTTCTCTAATTTTTATACATGTTACATTATGTCACTAAGAAAAAGACAAACTTATGTGTGTTCCTTTCATCACTGAGTATCCAGTATTCTTATTTTTATATATTTGGTGTTTATAATGTTACTGAATGCTACTTTCTCTGTATTCAACTTTATTTTTTTTAAAGATTTTATTTATTTATTCATGAGAGACACAAAGAGAGAGGCAGAGACACAGGCAGAGGGAGAAGCAGGCTGCCTGAGGAAGCCTGGGGCTCTATCCCAGGACCCCAGGATTATGACCTGAGCCAAAGGCAGACACTCAACCACTGAGCCACCTATGTGCTCGTCTGTATTCAACTTTAAATGATATCTCTACATTTCTCTATTCTCTGCCTTTTATGCATTTTCTTGTTAAACTTTTACCATTGTCTCACTGTATTTCACTGTGATGCTTTAGACACTAGGATGTCAGGCTTGGGGTTTTGTTCTTATGTATTTGGTCACCTAGCCATATACATTTGAGATGTTTCTGTTGCTCATGCTCATGTACAACATCATTGAAGCATAACCAAAACTTAGATTATGGTTTTTTAGCATCTGCATTTAGAATCTGTGATCCTTTGGTGATTTTGCCTTGAATGCTGGTCAGGAGAGGTTTATCAGTCAAATGAACCTATTGTTTCTTTTCTCTATTTAGCTAATTTGAATTTTCTTCTTGGATGCTTATAGAATTTTTTCTTTGTGCTTGAGCTTCAATATCATAATTAAAAGATATTCTAGCATTTGTTAATTTGTGTTACTTTATTTTGGTTACTTAATACTTTGGTCAACCTTTAAAAAATTCTATCTTAATAAATTATTTTGTATATTATTTTTTGTTGTCCTTTATGACCATTGGGTATCTAAAGATATTTGCTGTTCAATTCCATTATATTTACAAAGTAAGTATCCAATTTGCTAATTAACTGTTTCTTTACCTTCACTTTGCTTTCTTTCTATTGCATTCATTTGGTTTGTAAAATAAGATAGAGCTTTTAGAAACTATTTTTCTAAATTAGACATAAAGTATCACTTATAATAGAGTTTTTATCTTATAAAACTCCAATTCTAGTTTTTTAATGAGAAAAATAAACTCAAATTACATTTTAAATGTTAAGCCTTCACCCACCTGCAATTTCTATCTATATAAAATTAATCCAATAAAATATAATTTCCTAGCATATCAGACTTTTTACACTCACAATTTAAAATTGATGTGGAAGTAAGAAATTAATTAGATATGTTATAATAGCTACTTTACTTATTCTGAATCTTTTTACAGCCCAGAACCAGATATGATAGCTATTTACAGGGATTAGTTCATGGAATACATTTTATTACATTTAATTTAGATTTATCTTTTAGAAAACATTGAGTTTTATTAAACAAAAAATCAAGGATTATGCAAATATTGAGACCTGTAGAAGATAAATGAAAGTAGTTAAGAAATTTCAAAACAAAAATTCTATAGTTAGAATTAGAGATATATTGTAACTGCTCAATAGTATACCATTTAAATGAATATTAGGTAAGCCTTAAATAGCAGGTAAGCCTAAGCCTTAAGATACATTGAGAGTCAAAAGATGTTTGCAATTGCATGGTTGTCATAATGTGCATAGTCTATTTAAGTATTTTTAAATTTCAAAAATAGTTTCATTCTTCTCTTGTTTGGTATAAAAATAATATGGCTGCTCTAACATACAGGTGAAGAATTTAGAATGTTTGGTAAAAAGACATTTTCTCTAAATTTCATCCAAATGACAGGGACATTTCATGGCCCACAAAGTGCCATGTGCGTAATATTGGGGGATGCAGGGAAGGGGATGGGAGGATTCATAAAGGAATAGGCAGAAGAAGGAAATGTTTTAATATTCAGCTTTTACCAATATCTTGTACACCTAAAACTAACATTTTTACTATGACTTATAAAAAAAGGTTGAAAGACCTACAAATGACAATTTGTTGGAGATTAAAGCAAGAAACCATTAACTCCAATAACTAGGAAATATATGACTTTGTGGTACCAAAATATTGACTTCATATTCATACATATAAATTATTAGAGAAGTAGGTTTATTATGATGTGCTTTTCAGACACAAGTGAGACCAAGAAGCCAAATAGATCAAAATTACAGAATTGATATATATTATGGCTTCAAATGGAAATTAAATTTTTTATTCCAAATGTGATGGCCCCTCCATTAAATTATACTATCTTGCTCGTATATTTCATATTTAATAGTTTTAATCACTTATTTTAGATAAAATTTAATTTATGCTATAATAAATAACATCTATTTTTGAATGATGTATGAGTACAGAAATCTATGATAGAGAATTTATTTCAAAGGGAATTCTGTAATAGATATGTGTTTAAGTCTACCTAATATGAGTTTAAATGACACAAAAATTACCCAAAAAACACTGAAAAAGAATTTACTAAGGGATGAGCAGTAGTTTAAAACTGTGGGGAAAGAAATTCTATGGGATGCCTAGGTGACTCAGTGGTTGAGTGTCTGCCTTCCGCTCAGGTCATGTTCCCTGGGTCCTGGGATCTAGTTCTGCATCAGGCTCCCCACATGAAACCTGCTTCTCCCTCTGCCTGTGTCTCTGCCTCTCTCTGTGTGACTGTCATGAATAAATAAATAAAATCTTTAAAACAATTTCTAAGTGAAACTATATATTTTAAAGCCAAATGCAATAAAGCCAAATTCTAATTTAAAATTTTCATAGAACCATAACAAATTAAAGGTATAAAAAGATGCAATCTGAAAACATATGTTTAAATTCGCTTTGAGAAATACTAAAAAAGTGAATATCAAATTCTATTATCATTTTTATTTCATGGAAACAAGTAGTTAGGGGAATATTCAAAGTTACATAGAGAAGTTTCAGGGCAAATAGTTTTGAGAACCATCTTTTAAAGTACAAAAATATTCAAGAGGATATGCCTTAGGCCTACATTAAATAGTAGGCCTTTGATTTTTACTACTTGTCTATTATATTTTAAAATATAATTTGCTTTATAAAAGTAAATGAAATATTTTTGCCTTTCAGTCAGAAAATAGAGTCAAAAGATTGTGCATTTAATATTTGTTCTCCATCAGTATCTTCCATAAAATATTATGGTATTTGAAAATGTATATATTTACAGTGAAAGGGAGTGGAATACACCACCCCAAAATGTGCCATTTTGGCTCACAGATTAATGTGAGCTGAAGGCAATCAAGACCTAATAGATTCAAGAAAAACTTTTATCTCTCCTTTAACTATCTAAAATAATTTGGGTAGGTGGCCTGGCCCAGAAAGAGAGCTATTACCACAAATAAAAGTTTAGTTGAATGACCTTTCTGTATGTCAGGCAAACATCTAATTACCCAACATCTGCTTTTATCTTCATTGTCGTGTGACTTATCCCCTTCGCTTTTAATGCCCAGCCTCATCCCATTCCTTAGCTTAGGATGGCATATAAGCTTCACCTGCCTGACTTGCCCTTGGATCTCTTAGTTTCACCAGGCTCTGACACATAAGAGTTTAAGTTTGTTTTCTCCTGTTAATTTGTCTTCTGTCAATGTAATTATTAGGTGAGCAAAGAACCTAGAAGTATCATATTTTTTCCTCTCCTATAGCAGTTTAGTGTGACAATTCAATCCAGAATGAAAGTGTGACATATATTATGTTCTTTCACCCCTTATTCCACTAAAGGATAGCTAAGTATTTTGTTGCTGATATATTAAATCAAGCTGTTCACTATCTGTATGTTCAAACTACTAGCTGAGGTTAAAAAAATAATGTATCCAAGTCAAGAATTTGGACTTGTGTGTAGCAACTGTATTAAGTTGTTCAAAAAGTGTCACACTTGCAGAAATAATTTCAAAAGAATTTCAGATGGTTTTGCTTAGTTCATTGGAAATAAGGAAGAGTGAATTTCTTTGTAGTTCAAATGATTTCTTCAGTTCTCTTTCATCAAAACATAGGGGAGATGGGTTGTGTGTATGAGCAAAATGGGCAAAACGAAGTGGGAGGTACAGGCTTTCAGTTATGAAATGAATAAGGCACAATTGAAAGGTACAGCATAGGGAATATAGTAACTGGAATTAGAATAGTGATATATGGTGACAGATAGTAAGTGTACTTGTGAGCACAGCATAAGGTATAGAGTTGTCTAGTTACTGTGCTATACACCTAAAACTAATGTAACATTGTGTATTAATTATACTTCAAAATTAATCTAGAGTTGATCTTTTAAAGAAAGTACCTGGTGGTGCCTGAGTGGTTCAGTTAGTTAAGTGTCTGCCTTCAGCTCAGGTCATGATCCCAGGATCCTGGGATTGAACTCCACATTGAACTCCCTGCTCAGCCAAGAGTCTGATTCTCCCTCTCTCCCTGCTCATGCTCTCTCTGTCTCTCTCTGTCTCTGTTTCTCTTTCTCTTACTTGTAAATAAATAAATAAATAAATAAATAAATAAATAAATAAATAAAATCTTTAAAGAAAAAAAGTATGTGGGAGACATCATATTAGTTGAATATCCTAGGATTTAAAAGAACTACAAGTGGCAGAGATTATATTTTTTTAATTCTAGCCTCTTTTCATGTCCCTTAGCATGGTTTTAAGAACACATAGTAACTCTAAATAGATTTAATTACCATTAAAAATTAAACATATATTATTTACATGCAAAGCTTATACCTAGCACTAAGCTAGTTTCCTTGAATATCTTAGTGAAAAAAGAAAGTAACTTAGTGAAAAAAGAAAGGATAGAATAGATTTTGGAGTTGGTGTAAAGAGATTGTTGAGTTTTCAGTGAATTATTTTTTTATTTTCGTAGAATAAGGGTTTAAAGCAGAGATGTTGAGTCAGCAATTGAATTTATGTATTTGTAGTTTACCTAGCTCTCTAGAAGTGAAAGGCAGAGATAGAAAATGAAAGGGATAGATTGTTGCATGTGGAGAAAAGAGAGAAAACAAAAGGGGCCAGCAAAAGACCTACTTAAAGAGAAAAATCAAGGAAGAAAATTTTGTAATGAGTTTGAGGTGGATGGGCTTACAGAATAGGTAGAATTTTTTTTTCCTTAGGTAGAGATTTATGAGAGAATGATGAGACATATGTTAAAAAAAATAAAAATTATATTCCTGAAAAACAGGATGGGTAAACTGTTAAATATTGCCAAATAATCAAATAAGAATAGATATGTGTGATTTTTTTTCCCTTGGAGTTTCTTGTGGAGAGTTTCTTGTTATTTAGATAATATGGCTTAAGAGAAGCTGCATTAGAAGTTGAATAAATGTCTACGGATGTGGGGACCCAGATCAGTGTGCATCAATTAGGCCTTACTTATTTTTTAATTCGCTCAGTTAACTCAGAAATACAGTAAAAAATTTTGAATGGAAATAACTAGCTTTGAAGGAGCTGCTTTGCAAAGTCCATTGAAGAATTAACATGAGACGATACCAAAAGGTATCTTCTCAGTGTGAGAAAATACGGTGATTTTAGACATTCTCTCTCTCTCTCTCTCTCCCCCCCCCCCCCCCACACACACACATGCACATATACTGTCTCTCTCTCTTAAAAAAAAAATGCTTAAGGGATGCCTGGGTGGCTTACTGGTTGAGCGTCTGCCTTCGGCTCAGGGCATGATCCTGGCATTCAGGATTGAGTCCTGCATCAGGGTCCCTGCAGGGAATCTGCTTCTCCCTCTGCCTATGTCTCTGCCTTTCTCTGTGTCTCTCATGAATAAATAAATAAAATGTTAAAAAATGCATAACACTTAAAATTAGCAAAGCTTCATTGAAATTGAAACTTCATACAGTTGTTGATTTCTGATATATAATACCAGTAGTAATGCATTAACATTTGCATCAATAGCTGTCATTTCCTTCATTACTCTTCTGAGCTCTGAAGAGTGGGGGAGACAGTACTAAGACAGACATAAAACAAAATACAACCCAAATAAACTGCATGGTAATTTCCAGTAGTTATAAATTCATTTTGACTAAGATGTCTAGCCAAAACAACTGGGAAATAACTGCAGGTATTGTTCTAGAGCTGATAAGAGATTTTGTTTTTACAACTTGGTAGAAGTTCTGTACTCGGTGAGAAGTCATAGTTTAAGGATGCACGTTCTGCCTAAATTATCTGTAAATGTGGAAATAAGAAAAGGGAATGGACAGCAGTGATAATTATCTGGAAGAAGCAATGAGGAAGATGGCACAATACTCAAGAAATAGAGAGTAAAAAATGGAGGATGGAAGTTAGACCATCCCTGTCAGTTGGTGAATTAGGATCCAAAAGAAGAGGTCATCACAAAGTGCATTGATAACCGTATAAAGGCAGATGCATTAAATGCAGAAGGGACAGTTACTATACTATGTCGCCTAAGTAGGTAAAGCTATACAGTGTACTACTTTAGTGCATAATGCGCACTGCAACTTCAGAACAATGTTAAATGAATTACAACATATATGGATTGCCTTCAAGTAGTGACTATTGTTTCTACTACATAGAAGTCATCATGATATTTATGAGAAGGCTCTACTGTATGTCTCAAATAGCTCCTGATCTTCAGTTTCCAATGTAGTAGGCAAGAAAAGACTATTTTTTCATATAGACAAAAAATAATAATTAAACACCTTTCAAGGAAGAATATGCTAGAAGTAATAAATTTATGTTTTGAATGATGGAGAAACACCTTTCTTTGGAAGATCAAAGGAGACTCCTTGGAGGAGGTGATTTTGAATTGGTCCTCAAATAAATAGATTTTTTTTTCTAGAAAAAAATGGAGGAAAATTCTGCTGAGCAGTAATGGATGCAACAGAATGTTAAGGCAAGAAAGGCAAAGTATAGATATGAAATAGAAAATAAGAAGTGTTACAATTTACTTGGAGAATGAGATCAAGAAAGGAACTATACCTAGAAAGAAATTTTTAAAAAAGATTTTATTTATTCATGAGAGACAGACAGAGAGAGAGAGAGAGAGAGAGAGGCAGGGACACAGGCAGAGGGAGAAGCAGGCTTCATGCGGGGAGCCCAACGTCAGACTCTATCCTGGGTCTCCAAGATCATGCCCTGGGCTGAAGGCGGGGCTAAACTGCTGGACTGCCCTAGAAAGAAAATTTTTGTTAAAAAATATTCCATGTCTCGCATTTTTTATATGACATCACTTTGCTCTGAATAAAATCATAAGGTAAAACTTAATACAAAGCTCAAAAGTGATAAAATACTTAGAAAACTTAAGCTACTTGTAGTATATGTAGAAGGTATGAGTTACATTCAAGAGAATCTTACTAAAAACCTTGTTCTTGTAAAAATCCAGTATTGTATGAGCTTCAAATAAAGGAGTGGCAGTTTATGAAACACTTGGCCACCATGCATAAGGGTTATTGAATTCCTTTTGGGATGGTCCCTGGGGAGAAATGAAAGTTAATTTTAAGCAAAGAAAACTCATTAACAATAGAAGTTTAAGCAGGTTGACTTGGTGAAAACATGTGTGGCCAAATGAAGGAAATAATGAAGGTACAGTTAAGAGAGAAAATGCAAAGTGGTTGAAGATGAAAGATGTTTGAATGTATCATAGGATTATTTGAATAAAAAAATGATTGGCCAAAGGGCAAAGAGCAAATATTGTGGTATCAAAAATCTCTACTGGGATCCCTGGGTGGCGCAGCGTTTTAGCGCCTGCCTTTGGCCCAGGGCGCGATCCTGGAGACCCGGGATCGAGTCCCACGTCGGCCCCCGGTGCATGGAGCCTGCTTCTCCCTCTGCCTGTGTCTCTGCCTCTCTCTCTCTCTCTCTCTCTCTGTGTGACTATCATAAATAAATAAAAATTAAAAAAAATCTCTACTGCTCAGGCATCCTTGGAAAATGATTTATTCTTGTGTCTCAACTTTCATATCTGTAAAATGAAGTTAATTATGAGACCTATCTTAGAATTGTAATTTCATTTAAGTAAATAAATCATGAGAAGCACCTTTTACGTTTTCTGGCATATAGTAAATACAAAATGACAATAACTAGCACAGTTATCATTATTGTCTTATATTATTATTCCTTATCACTGTTATTTTCACTTCTATACCTAGGTAATTTTGCATTACACATATTCTGAGAGCCATCAGCATGAATTTTTTTTATAGTAGGTGACTAATTAGAGTTGCCTCAATATCCCAAAATGGTCTCCATATTTTATTTTTAGTAGCAGTACATGATTAATGAAGGAAAAGCAATAACTCAGTGATATTCCTGCCATAAAATTAAAGATCTTTGTTTATATCTTGGTTCCACTAAATATTATTATTTATTTTATTCAGAATCAGAAACACAAACCAGGGCTCCCCTAATCTGAAAGCTTTTCACTGTGTAGCTAGCTAAGGGTTTAAAGATTACTGTTGGCAGGATACCAGCAGGCAAACCCTTAGAGAAAATTACTTTTAAGAGGTGCTGTTTTCTCTCTGCTTTGATGTGCATATTTCTTTGCCAGATGGTAGTAGTCCCATAGGGGAATTACTTTAAGCAATAGGCTTCTACTTACAAAATTTCTCCCTTGGAAACCAATGGATCTGTTCTGGTTGAGTAATTCTATTGAGAAGAAAATGATAAAAAGAGTCTTGAATTTAAGTGCACTTAAACTCACATTGTGTGTGGGTGTATGTAAATGTGGCATGCACTCAAATATATATGGACCTTTAATTTGTGGAAAATTGTTTTTCTTTTTTTAATGAAATTCAAATGTAACTGAATTATTTTATTTGTTGGTATTTTCTGATATTACTGAATATTAAAATACTGATTTTAAAAATTGTTTCAGGAATACATAAATAATTAAAATATAATGCAATAGTGAAATCAAGGAATAGGTGATGGATCACAAGAGGAATAGAATGATGTATATACATACACAGGTTTTGGAATACAGAAAGAAGGAATAATGGTTTGGGGATCAAAAAGTAAGAATTATTGCAAAACTGGTTAATTTACCTCAATTATGTAGGGCAATCATGAACAATTTTTCTGCATTGAGTATGCAGGGGAGAAAAAATTATTTTTCCTATATGCTTCTAGGTTCTCGACTGAGACCATCCCTGTAAAAAGAAAGATTAACAGGAGGAAAAAAAAAACAGTTTAATAACATGTATACCTTTTGTATTTATGGAAAAGTAACTCCCTGAAATGGCCCAAGTGACATCTTAAGGAACGTCTTTAGATTAAAGACAAAAGAAGATGTTGGGGGTAAGAAGTGCCAGCTATGGGGGGAGGTTTTCCAGCAAATCACAGTAAACAAGGGCATGGTTGTTATGCAGACTGAAGTCCATGCCTTCTCCACTGATAAATTACTAGATTCACTGATTCTCCTCTTTCACTCTTACCTAAAGAGACATCCTCACAGTAAATGGATATTTTCCTTATAAACAAATTTCCCTTACCAAAGGATAACTAATGCTTGATTTGCAGAGTTTCCTCTATGTATTCAGTTTCCTAAAAATAACCAGGTTAAGATAATCCTTATGCCAAAGAGGCATATTTTGGGATGGTAAGTTCTGTCCCCCCCCCCTTAATTGGCAAAGCTTGTAGCAGGACATTTCTATCACAGTACCTCCTCTGCAGAAAAGCCTGTACAGGTGTACTCCACTAAAAGTCCCTCTCAGAGTGTCCATCAAATCTGGGTTCACTTCCTTTGCTGTACCAAAAAAAGCTACATTTCACACTCTTTTTCATAACTAAGTTTGGGTCATGTGACTGGGTTCTGACTAATACGATGTGGATAGAACTGATGTGTGTGCCACACATATCAGGCTGACTGAAAAAAACTTGCATGATTTTTTTCCCTCTTGTGTTTCCCCAACTGCAAAAACAATGGCAAGATAAAATAGATAAAATAGTCTCACTTAATACAGAGCTCTCTGTGAGTCAATCTGACTCAAACTGTTCCAAGACATAAGCAGCATGTAAATTTAAACAATGCCAAGGAAATGAAATTTGGGGGTATTTCTTGTATCTGTTGGTGTTAACTACTGGGTCAAAATAGCTCCCATCACACCCTTACTTTTCCTGTCCATCACTTTCTTTTAATTTTAAGATTTATTTATTTGAAAGAGAGAGAAAGAGAGAAGTGAGAGAGTGCACAGGTTGGGGAAGGGGTAGAGGAAGAGATAAAGAATCCCAAACAGACTTCCACTGAGAATGGAGCCCATTTGAGGCTTGAGCTCATGACCCTGAGACATGACCTGATCTGAAACCAAAGGTCAGACGAGACACCTAATCGACTGAGTCACCATGGTGTCACTTTCTAAACATTTACCCCACTTTTTCTACCTTAATTACTATCATCTGACATATCAGTTTGCTTGTTTGTTGTTTGTATCTCCTTCTAAAAGCAGGATCCATGAGGGCATTACATTTGTCAGGTGTTGGAGAGGAAGCGTTTTTTTGTTTTGTTTTGTTTTGTTTTGTTTTGTTTTGTTTTGTTTTTGCCCCTTTCAAGGTCTCTCTAGTTGCACTAAGAACCAAATTGACATGAGATGGACGAACAGGGAAAATCAAATTTAATTTCTTATTTATGAGAAATCCACATAGATATGAAATTCTGAAGACAGGCAAAGTGAGGTATACAATGTCACCTAAAACTAAGGAGAGGGGGTAGAGGGGTGTAAGACTTCAAAGGAAAGGAACTCAATTCACAGGAAAGTAAGAATAAGGGCAGATGTTTGGTAAGTACATGTTTGCCTTGCCATGTAGATGAATCACTCAGATAAAATTTATCCCTAGTAATAACTCTCATTCTGAGAAAGACCCCCAATTTAAATTCTTCTATGTAGTTAAGGCAGGGTCAAAAGTTTCCCTTGAGCCTACAGGCTTATGATTGCATTCAGCTCAAAATATTCCACAGACAAAGGTAGCATATTTGGGACAACCTGTCCCAAACCCCTTCATGTACATACTACTGCTCAGGAGCACATAGAATAATGCTTCTCTGTAGCAAGAACTCCATCTATGGCTTGCTGAATAAATAATTTTATTTCTCACAAAGTGAAATAACTACTGTTAATATCTCTTTTGTACCAATAAAGCTGAGATTTAAGAAATTTGAATAAATTACCTAAGGTTATGTTAAGTAATAAGTGAAAGAATTATATTAGCACTCTCAATCACTTCACTTATTTTGGTTGGTGAAATTAAATGCAATGACACTAGAGTAGTGAAAAGGAGTAGAATATATTTATACCATTGAGGAAGAGAGAAAATTTTTATTCCACAGGATCCAAGAAAATAAAATACTGGGGATTTTTACTGTGAGGGAAGTAGTACGAAATACACTATTCTTTTGAACAGTCCCTCAGAGAATTAGTCCATTGGAATAGTGCTAGCAAATTATTTTTGTAATGATTATTTTAAATCAGAGAATTATAGAAAAGTACCTTAGATATTATGTAATTCTAAAATGTCATTCTACAGATGAATAAATCAAAGTCCAGTACAGCTAAGTAACTTATCAGACATTGTAAGTTCCTAAATCAGGGGACACCTAGGTGGCTCAGTCCATTAAGTGTCTAACTCCGATTCAGGTCATGATCTTGTGGTCCTGTGATTGAACCCTGCACTGATCTCCTGCCTCAGGCTCCCGCTCAGTGTGGAGTCTGTTTCTCCTTCTGTCCCTTCCCTGCAAGTGGTCTTTCTCTCAAATAAATAAAATCTTCATAAAAGAAAAAGAAATCAGGTCCAATATCCAATACAGTGCTATTTGAACCATATCAGACTGCCTGGTTAATATATATATGCTTTTCTAAGGCTTTTGTCAAAGGTAATTGAGCAATTTAAAATTATTTAAATGACTTACTTATAGGAAATACTATATTCCCTCATATTGTTGTACAAATTTGATATTACAATTCTCTCATGCAAAGATTCTCAAATTAGAAAGAAATATATGTTATGTGTTATTTATATGCTCTGGAATATATACTACTATATATAACATGTAATATGGAATCTCTTTCTGGTAAATCAGAAGATAATCTTTTTAATCTCTGTCAAATATGCAAGGGATAAAAGATAATATATACATAATAGACACTTATATAAGCTTAACATAGTCCTACATAAAGGTATGGGTATTTTAATCATTATACACCATTACAGTACATTAGAGGAAAGAACCAAGGAATAGAGATTCTGAGTAAAAGTAAACAGAGAAATTAAAAAGAGTAGTAGCTAGCCTTTATGGGGGTACTTATGATATGGCAGGTACTAAGCCCTTGTTTAACTTATACAATTCTCTAAACAATCTTAAGTGGTAGATAATTTTATTGTCTCCATTTTAAGAAGAAAAACTGAGAAGTTAAGATTAAAAACACATACAAGATCACATAGTTAACCATGGCTAAGTGAGGCTCTAAATTCTGGAATTCTGTCCATAGGGCCTATCCTACAAATCATTAGGTTATACTTTCGTTTAAAGGGCAATGACATTCAAGCTGGCTTTGTTTTGGTGAAGATTACTTTTTCCAGCTGAGCCAATATTCCGTCTTCTCTTAAACATGAATAATATTTCCTATATTTTAAATGCAATCTGTGATGTGATCTGAGGAATTTTCTATTTGCCAATTCTCAAATCTCCTGTGCGCTATTTATGAAATGAATACATGTACAAGTATATGTGCATATACATTTTGCCATTAAGCAGTGAGCAAAAGACTCAGAACCTTGTGGCTAAATAAAAACTTTTTTTATATTCTACACAAGATATATTAAGTAAAAATGAGCTCTTTCTCATAGTGGTTTCCCAATCCTCAGCTGTTTTCTTTATTTTGCGTCAGAATCCTGAAGAATGATGGCTCCTTCAATCTTAGAAGGCATATATTGTAGCCCATTCAGAGTCAGTTTCTGTGTACATAACCCTATAAATGCTTCCAAAAGAAGGAAGGATCAGATCTCTATTTTATAATAGAATTTTTTTTTAACTTTTAAAAGTGTAACTCATGGTGAAAGCCATATTTTAAATTGTGACAAATTCATAAACACATATGTGTTCTTAATAAATCAAGATTCATGAGAAATATCCTTTCTATGTTCAACTCATTGCGATTATTTATATTCTATTCTAATTAAATCCCTGACTTGTCTAATCTATTATATCTTTTAAAAAATTGCTGGTCCTGACTGATTACTTGGATTTAATGATGCACACTAAAGATTACAACCTACAGTTTGAAATCACTTATCTAAATGGTTCACAGTTATAATGTCTTATTATATGTTTTTTTCCTTTTTTTACTTGGGCAATTGAGAGGTGGCTCCTTCTATTTTTTTAATAGAAATATCACAATGTAGTCAACACATAATTTCTTTGGGTAGAGGAACTGGAAATATACAAATGTTTTGTTTGTTTATTGACTTGTCTGTTTAGAATAATTCATATTTATTCCTTTGTTTTAACTTGAATATATTTTCTTTTGGGGTGAAACCTGAGAGCTTTGTAATAACATCGTCAGTCTAGTTCCCCCCCAAAATAAGGATTTATTGAGCTGTGATTTTTAAGAGCTTTTTGTAATGAAGGGACTATTGATAGATGTATGTGCTAGGTAATTGGAATCAGCTAAGGATGTTGAGGCATCCTGATGTTAGCAATAGCATATCTAAACCTGAGTGTGTGTTTCTAAGGGTTGAATTGAAGCCAGGCTAAGTTCAGGGATCACACAAAGGGAGCTCCCATACAGAATCTATTCTCACAGGGACAAACCTCTGTCAGAACCACTTCAGAGATAGAAAGATGGGGAAAACATATCCTAAGTGTGTTTTTTCCTCATCTTTGATCTCCCGCCAGCACCTCCAATTGGCCTAACCCAAGAGAAAGTCAGATGACAATGGAGAATGAGTAATGTGGTTCATAGTCTCCTGAAGGATATTATGGGATCAAAAAAGATGGAACACGAATCTAAGGGGCAAATGGAGAATAAATTACTACAATCTGATTTTTTTAAGGTGAAATAAGGATTATTGGTAAGTTGCAAATAACAAAGTTTCCTAGGGGACTTGTGGAATTTCCATTTGCAATGTTTTTGTAATGATTATATGAAATTTAAAAAATAGTTTTGCAGTAGCTCTTGACTCATTTATGCACACACACACACACATCACACACATCCAGTGTTCTATTCACCTCCTTTATTTTTCTGCGTCTCAGAAAGAAAAGTGACTTAAGGTTGTACATGTTTTCTAAACTCATGTGTGGATCCAAACAGTCAAGACTAATCAAGGTGAAGGTGAAGTTCAAACCCCCTAGCTCACAGACACATTGTTCATCTTTGATAGGAAGCATCACATTTGCTCTATTACTAGAGACTCTGGGGAGGAAGAAGAAAGGTTAACATGTTGGCAGACTTGTCAGGTGGTTTCTGGAACAAAGAAAGGGAGAAAACAACCACCAGGGCTTTATCTTTTTTTCTAACTTAACTACTGCATCATATACTATTCTAACCTAATGTAACTCTTAAAAAGCTTAGGTAAGATTTTTTACTTTTTCATCTAGCTAAAGATTATAGGATGTATGGTACATGTAAGTAAAAATCAAATGTAAAAATTTCTGAGGCTTTGAAAATTTTTAAAAATGGGGAAATTTTATCTTAACACCTTTAATATTAGAAATTGTAGGACACTTGAAGTGTGAAATGTAGTTTGCATAATTATGTTATGATGAATCTGTATCTTTCTGAATTTAATTGTGATGGAATTATTTTTTTATCAAACATAGCTACCCAGAAGTTCTAGGCGAGTAGTAACATACCTATGATTTCTAATCTATTTGTCTATGAATATCTTCAGCCTTTTTAAGTGTTTCCATGATGCTCTCAGTCTTCTTCCATATATGACAAATCTCCAATGGCAATGACTGACAGAAGAAAAAAAAGATATACCCTGTATTCCATCATTGGCCTGGGAGCTATGTTGAACATTACATGCAAAGGTGTATAAAAACCAAAGATCTCGGAGTTGCAGAGCTGCTTTCACTTTTAGAACAAGTCAGTCTTAATTGCTAGATAAAAATGATTTTTTTCTTCTTAGTAGTTTAGCAAGATTTTAGCATTGTTACCCTGAATTCCTTCTTCCAATTTCCATGGCTATCAAAAATTAAATTCTACATTAGGATAATTTATGGAAGTAGTAATTTGAGATTTCTTTTTTTTTATCACTATTGGTATTTTTCTATTTCCTTTTTAAGGAAGTAATTAAGATTAGCTTTAAGTTTTAGTTCATTGCATGATTTCAGAGGAAATAAGGGTGGCATTTATTGGCCTATGTATTTTAGAATTAAAATATCAGAAATTTTCAAGTACCTGGATGATAATCTTCACCCAGTTGGCTTTTGTTTTTGAGGAAAATGTCAAGTAAATACAGCCACTTTAAGTGGTTTGATATTTCCAAAGATTAAGATGTTTGATGATTTTGGGGGCTTCTGCAGGTGGCAGAAGATGTCGAACATTCACAGAAGCATCTCCTCAAAAGTTATATGAGTTTATGGTGTGTAGAATGGATCTCTGTAGTAGAGCTGTCCCACAATTCTTTTTTTTTTTTTTTTTTTTAAGATTTTATTCATTTACTCATTAGAGACACAGATTGAGAGAGGCAGAGACACCGGCAGAGGGATAAGCAAGCTCTATGCCGGGAGCCTGACATGGGACTCCATCCAAGGTCTTCAGGATCAGGCCCTGGGCTAAAGGCGGCACTAAACCGCTGAGCCACCTGGGGCTGCCCCTGTCCCACAGTTCTTGAACAATATCAGTGAATTATTACACAGAGACAAGGTAGAGTCATAGATAAAGTAATGGTAATGAAAATAATGACTGGGATTGACAAAGGATATGGCCTCTCCCAGTTTTCTAGCTCCTTATAAACTCCCACGGACATAACATTGGAAACTTTATAAGCAGCTGAAGTGATATTTATCATCAGTCATCAACTATGGAGGCTAGAAGAAGATAAAAATTATTTAAGAGAAATAAATGAAAAACATACATACTTCATGAATATGTTCATTTATTTATTCATGAGAGACCAAGAGAGAGGCAGAGACAAAGGCAGAGGGAGAAGCAGGCTCCATGCAGGGAGCCTGACATGGGACTCGATCCTGGGACTCCAGGATCAGGCCCTGGACTGAAGGCCTCGCTAAACCGCTGAGCCCCCTGGGCTGCTCGCAATTGTTCTATAAAACATTTACTTAATAATGATTTAGAAGGCCCAACAAAAATATGATCACATTGATGCAGACTTTTTCTTTTCATAGTAGGACGCAAACTTTTTCTTCATCTATGTTTGGCTGGAGTTAATCTATATTTCTTTTCTTTTTCTTTATTCCTTTCTCTTTTTTGAGCACAGTGACACAATGTTACATTAATTTCAGGTATACAATTTAGTAATTTGACAAGTTTATGCATTATGCTATGTTCACCAGTACAGCTACTATCTGTTCCATTACATTGCTATCACAATATCCTTGACTGCATTTCTTATGCTCTGGTTTTTATTCCCATGACTTACTCATTCCATAACTGGAAGCCCATATTTCCCTCTCCATTTCACCCATTTTGGCCAACTCTGCACTCACTGACCTCTCTCCTCTGACAACCATTAGTTTGTTCTTTGTATTTATAGTTCTGATTCTGTCTTTTACTTGTTTATTCATTTTTTAAAAGATTCCATTTTGAGTAGAGTTGTATGGTATTTGTCTTTCTCAGTCTGACTTATTTCACTTAGCTGAATACCCTCTAGATCTATCCAGGTTGTCTTAAATCATTTCATCCTTCTTTAGGCTGTGTAATGTTCCACCATGTACATATACCACATTTTCCTTAGCTATTCATTTACTGATGGATATTTAAGTTGCTTCCATGTCATAGCTTTTATAAATGATGCCACAATAAACATAGAGATGCATATATCTTTTTGAGTTAGTACTTTTGTTTTTCCTGAGTAAATACCCAATAGTGGAATTATTGGATCATATGATATTTCTATTTTTGACTTTTTGAGGACATCTTACTGTTTTCCACAATGGCTGCACCAATTTACACTCCTACCAAGAATGCACAAGGGATCCAGATCCTTGCCAACACTTCTTTGTTATTTCTTGTCTTCTTGATTTTAGCAATTCTGACAAGTATAAGGTGATATCTCATTGTGGTTTTCCATTGCTTTTCCCTGATAATTAGTGATGTTGAGCATCAACATCAATTTTGTTACTTGTAATGGATGTATTTAGATTTTTTTTCCTTCCTAGTTCAGTACTGAATGACTGTTTCTAAGAATGTATCTATTTCTAGGTCGTCCAGCTTGTTGGTTTATGATTTTTCTTAAAATTCTCTTATAATACTTTCTGTGTTATCAGTTGTTACTTTTCTCTTGTTTATGATTTTACTTTTTGGAGTCCTGTTTCCTTTTCTTGATGCATCTGGCTAAGAATTTGTCAATTTATTTTATTATTATTATTATTATTTTGTCTTTTCAAAGAATCATCTCTTGATTTCATTGATTTTTCTATTGTTTTTTAGTCTCTACCTCATTTATTTCTGCTCTGATCTTCATTATTTCTTTTTTTATACTCACTTTGGGCTTTGTTTGTACATCTTTTTTTTTGTTGGGCATAAAGTGAGATTGTTTGAGTTTTTTTCCCTTGCTCCTTGAGATAGGCTTGTATTGCTATATAGTTCCCTCCTTATAACTGCTGTCACTGTGTCCAAGAGACTTTGGACCATTGTTTCTTCATTTTCATTTGTTTTTATGCGTTTTTTTTATTTCCTTTTCAATTGCTTTATTTATGTATTGATTTTTTAGTGTGTTATTTAGTCTCCACGTTTGTGTTTTTTTTCATTGTGTGTGTGTGATTTATTTCTAGTTTCATATTGTTATGTTTGGAAAATATGCACAGTATGATTTTAGTCTTCTTAAATTTATTGAGGCCTATTTTATGGCCTATTATGTGATCTATTCTGGAGAGTATTCCATATGGGCTTGAAAAGAATGTGTATCCTGTTGTGCTGAGATGGAATGTTCTGTACATATATCTGTTACATCCACCTACCCAAAGTGTCATTGAAAGATATTGTTTCTTTATTGATTTTCTGACTCAATGACCTATCCATTAATGTAAGTGGAGTGTTAAGGTCTTCTTACTATTTACCAGCAATATCTTTATTTATATCTGTTAGTATTTGCTTTATATATTAATGTATTGCAGCATTGGGTGTGTAAATATTTACAATTGTTATATCCTCTTGTTGGATGGATCCTTTATCATTATGTAATATCCTTCTATGTCTCTTGTTGGAGTCTTTGTTTTAAAAGTTTACTTTGATATAAGGACTCTGGCTTTTTTTTTCACTTTCACTTACATGGTTAATCCCTTTACTTTCATCTTTATGTGTTTTTAGGTCTGAGGTGAGTCTTTTATAGGCAACATATAGAAAGGTCTTGGTTTATTTGGGTGTGTGTGTGGGAGGGGGTTGTTTGTTTGTTTTTATTCATTCCACCACTCTATGTCTTTTGATTGGAGCATTTGGGCCATTTACAGTAATTGTTGATAGCCATGTACTTATTTTCATAAAAAAATTGTTTTCTGGGGCAGACCGGGTGGCTCAGCGATTTAGCACTGCCTTCTGCCCAGGGCTATCCTGGAGGCTGGGATCGAGTCCCATGTCGGGCTCCCTGCATGGAGCCTGCTTCTCCCTCTGCCTGTGTCTCTGCCTCTCCTCTCTCTCTCTGTGTCTGTCATGAATAAATAAATAAAATCTTTAAAAAAAAAGAAGAAAGCACACACACACTTTAAAAAAAATGTTTTCTGGTTCTTTTTATACCTCTTTGCTTCTTCTTCTCTTGCTCTCTTTCTTTGTGATTAATGAATATCTATAATGCTTTGCTTTGCTTTCCTCTTTTTATTATTTGTGCATTTATCATAGGTTTTTGGTTCATGGTTACTTTGAGGTTCATATATAACATCCTAAGTAAATAGCAGTCCACATTAATTTGATGGTCATTTAAGCTCAAACAATTTTAAAAATTGAATAAGATTTTTTAGTTTTCTTTTGCCCTTTATTTTCCCTTTTTACTCCCTTCTCCACATTTTATTTATATGTTTTCATAATTTACATTTTAATTCATATTTTTCTTATTTCTAATTATGGTTATTTTCCTCTTAAAGAAGTATATATAACATTTCCTATAAGCCTGGTTATTAGTGATAAACTCCTTTACCTTTTGTTTTTCTGGGAAACTCATTATCTCTACTTCAAATCTGAATGATAATTTTTAAGGGATTACTATATATTAATATATATATTTATTGGAGTTCAATTTGCCAAATATAGCATATCACCCAGTGCTCATCCCGTCAAGTGCCCCCCTCAGTGTCCATCACACAGTCACCCCCACTCCCTGCCCACCTCCCTTTCCACCACCCCTTGTTCATTTCCCAGAGTAGGAGTCTCTCATGTTCTGCCCCGCTCTTTGATATTTCCCACTCATTTTCTCTCCTTTCCACTTTAATCCCTTTCACTATTTTTTATATTCCCCAAATGAATGAGACCATATAATGTTTGTCCTTTGATTGACTTATTTCACTCAGCAAAATACCCTCCACTTCCATCCACATCGAAGCAAATGGTGGGTATATGTCTTTTCTAATGGCTGAGTAATATTCCATTGTATACACAGACCACAACTTCTTTATCCATTCATCTTTCGATGGACATCGAGGCTCCTTAGAAAGTTTGCCTATTGTGGCCATTGCTGCTATAAACATTGGGATGCAGGTGTCCGGCCATTTCACTGCATCTATATCTTTGAGGTAAATCCCCAGCAGTGCAATTTCTGGGTTGTAGGGTAGCTCTATTTTGAACTCTTTGAGGAACCTCTACACAGTTTTCCAGAGTGGCTGCACCAGTTCACATTCCCACCAACAGTGCAAGAGGGTTCCCCTTTCTCCACATCCTCTCCAACATTTGTTGTTTCCTGTCTTGTTAAATTTCCCCATTCTCACTGGTGTGAGGTGGTATCTCATAGTGGTTTTGATTTGTATTTCCCTGATGGCAAGTGATATAGAGCATTTTCTTATGTGCTTGTAGGCCATGTCTATACTTCCTCTGTGAAATTTCTACTCATGTCTTCTGACCATTTCATGATTGGATTGTTGGTTTCTTTGCTATTGAGTTTAATAAGTTCTTTATAGATCTTGGAAACTAGCCCTTTATCTGATAGGTCATTTACAAATATCTTCTCCCATTCTGTAGGTTGTCTTTTAGTTTTGTTGACTGTTTCTTTTGGCGTGTGTAGTTTTTTTACCTTAAGTCCCAATAATTCATTTTTGCTTTTGTTTCCCTTGCCTTCATAGATGTATCTTGCAAGAAGTTGCTGCAGCCAAGTTCAAATAGGGTGTTGCCTATGTTCTCCTCTAGGATTTTGATGGATTCTTATCTCACATTTAGATCTTTCATCCATTTTGAGTTTATCTTTGTGTATGGTGTAAGAGAATGGACTAGTTTCAATCTTCTGCATGTGGATGTCCAATTATCCCAGCACCATTTATTGAAGAGACTGCCCTTTTTCAGTGGATATTCTTTCCTACTTTGTCGAATATTAGTTGACCACAGAGTTGAGGGGACATTTCTAGATTCTCTATACTGTTCCATTGATCTATGTGTCTGTTTTTGTGCCAGTACCACACTGTCTTGATGACCACAGCTTTGTAGTACAACCTGAAATCTGGCATTGTGATGTCCGCCAGCTCTAGTTTTCTTTTTTAATATTCCCCTGGCTATTCGAGGTCTTTTCTGATTCCACACAAATCTTTAGATGATTTGTACCCAACTCTCTGAAGAAAGTCCATGGTACTTGATACCGATTGCATTAAATGTGTAAATTGCCCTGGGTAGCATTGCCATTTTCACAATATTAATTCTTCCAATCCATGAGCATGGAATATTTTTCCATCTTTTTCTGTCTCCTCAATTTCTTTCAGAAGTGTTCTATAGTTTTTAGGGTATAGATCTTTACCTCTTTGGTATCTTATGCTTTTGGGTGCAATTGTAAATGGGATTGACTCCTTAATTTCTCTTTCTTCAGTCTCATTGTTAGTGTACAGAAATGCCACTGATTTCTGGGCATTGATTTTGCATTGCCACACTGCCGAATTGCTGTATGAGTTCTAGCAATCTTGGGGTGGAGTCTTTTGGGTTTTCTATATACAGTATCATGTCATCTACAAAGAAAGAGAGTTTGACTTCTTCTTTGGCAATTTGAATGCCTTTTATTTCCTTTTGTTGTCTTATTGCTGATGCTAGGACTTCTAGTACTATGTTGAATAGCAGTGGTGAGAGTGGACATCCTTGTCGTGTTCCTGATCTTAGGGGAAAGGCTCCCAGTGTTTCCTCATTGAGAATGATATTTGCTGTGGGCTTTTTGTAGATGGCTTTTAGATGTTGAGGAATGTTCCCTCTATTCCTACACTCTGAAGAGTTTGATCAGGAATGGATGGTGTATTTTGTCAGATGATTTCTCTGCATCTGTTGAGAGGATCATATGGTTCTTGTTTTGTCTCTTATTGATGTGATCTATCACGTTGATTGCTTACGACTGTTGAACCAGCCTTGCATCCCAGGGATAAATCTCTCTTGGTCATGGTGAATAATCTTAATGTACTGTTGGATCCTATTGGCTAGTATCTTGCTGAGAAATTCTGCATCTGTGTTCATCAGGGATATTGGTCTATAATTCTACTTTTTGGTGGGGTCTTGGTCGGTTTTGGAATTAAGGTGATTCTGACCTCATAGAACGAGTTTGGAAGTACTCCATCTCTTTCTATCTTTCCAAACAGCTTTAGTAGAATAGGTATGGTTTCTTCTTTAAACGTTTGATAGAATTCCCCTGGGAAGCCATCTGGCCCTGGACTTTTGTGTCTTGGGAGGTTTTTGATGACTGCTTCAATTTCCTCCCTGGTTATCGGCCTGTTCAGGTTTTCGATTTCTTCCTGTTCCAGTTTTGGTAGTTTGTGGTTTTCCAGAAATGCATCCATTTTTCTAGATTGCCTAATTTATTGGCATATAGCTGCTCATCATATGTTTTTAAAATTGTTTGTATTTCCTTGGTATTAATGGTGATCTCTCCTTTTATATTCGTGATTTTATTGAGTTTTATCTTTTGTTTTTAATAAGGCTTGTTAATGGTTTATCTTATTAATTCCTTCAAAGAACCAACTTCTGGTTTTATTGATCTGTTCCACAGTTCTGGTCTCTATTTCATTGAGTTCTGCTTGAATCTTTATTAACTCTCTTCTTCTGCTGGGTGTAGGTTTTATTTCTCCAGTTCCTTTTGGTGCAAGGTTAGCTCGTGTATTTGAGATTTTTCCAGGTTTTTTGAGGGATGCTTTTATCGCAATGTATTTCCCTCTCAGGACTGCTTTTGCTGTATCCCTAAGATTTTGAATGGTTGTATCTTCATTCTCATTAGTTTCCATGAATCTTATTAATTCTTCTCTAATTTCCTGGTTGACCGTTTCATCTTTTAGCAGGATGGTCTTTAACCTCCACATGTTTGAGTTTCTTCCAAATTTCTTCTCGTGATTGAGTTCTAGTTTCAAAGCATTATGGTCTGAAAATATGCAGGGGACAATCCCAATCTTTTGGTATTGGTTACGACCTGATTTGTGACCCAGTATGTAGTCTATTCTGGAGAAAGTTCCATGTGCATTTGAGAAGAATGTGTATTCAGTTGCGTTTGGATGTAAAGTTCTGTAAATATCTGTGAAATCCATCTGGTCAGTGTATCATTTAAAGCTCTTGTTTCTTTTGGAGATGTTGTGCTTAGAAAATCTTCATTTACAGAAAGCACTGTGTTGAAGTCTCCCAGTATAAGTGTATTATATCTAAGTATGTCTTAACTTTGGCTATTAATTGATTGATATACGTGGTAGCTTCCACATTAGGGGCATAAATATTCATGATTGTTAGGTCCTCTTATTGGATAGATCCTTTAAGTATAGTATAGTGTTCCTCTTCATCTCTTACTACAGTCTTTGGGATAAACTTTAATTTATCTAATATGAGTATTGCTACCCCTGCTTTCTTTTGAAGACCATTTGAATGGTAAATGGTTCTCCAACCTTTCTTTTTCAGGCTGTAGTTGTCCTTAGGTCTCAAATGTGTTCTTGTAGACAGAAAATAGATGGGTCTTACTTTTTTATACAGTCTGAAACCCTGTGCCTTTTGATGGGATCATTAAACCCATTCACGTTCAGAGTTACTATTGAAAGATAGGAATTTAGTGTCCTCATATTACCTATTCAGTCCCTGTTTTTGTGGATTGTTTCTTTGGACTTCCTCTTTTACATAGGCCCCCTTAATATTTCTTGCAGAGCTGGTTTGGTGGTCACATATTCTTTCAGTTCCTGCCTGTCTTGGAAGCTCTTTATCTCTCCTATTCTGAATGAGAGCCTTGCTGGATAGATTATTCTTGGCTGCATGTTCTTCTCATTTAGGACGCTGAATATATCCTGCCAGCCCTTTCTGGCCTGCCAGGTCTCTGTGGAGAGGTCTGCCGTTAACCTAATACTTCTCTGCATATAGGTTAAGGATCTCTTGTCTCTTGCTACTTTAAGGATCTTCTCTTTATCTTTGGAATTTGCAAGTTTCACTATTAAATGTCAGGGTGTTGAATGGTTTTTATTGATTTTAGGGGGGATCCCTCTATCTCCTGGATTTGAATGCCTATTTCTCTCCCCACTTAGGGAAGTTCTCAGCGATGAATTGTTCAAATACACTTTCTGGTCCTCTGTCCTCTTTGGCTCCCTCTAGATCACCAATTAAACGTAATTTTTTTTTTCTTCTTAAGCTGTCATTTATTTCCCGTAACCTTTCCTAATGATCTTTTAATTGTTTTTCTCGTTTTTCCTCAGCTTCCTTCCTTGCCATCAACTTGTCTTCTATGTCACACACTCTTTCTTCTACTTTATTAACCCTTGTCTTTAGGACCTCCAGTTTGGATTACACCTCATTTAATTGATTTTTTATTTCAGCCTGATTAGATCTAAATTCTGCAGTCATGAAGTTTCTTGAATCCTTTATGCTTTTTTTCCAGAGCCACCAGTGGCTTTATAATGTGCTTCTGAATTGGTTTTCTGACATTGAATTGTAATCCAAATTCTGTAACTCTGTGGGAAAGAGTACTATTTCTGATTCTTTCTTTTGTGGTGAGTTCTTCTTTCTAGTCATTTGCTCAGTGCAGAGTGGCTAAAAACAAGTTGTACTGGAAAAGGGAAGGAAAAAAAGAGTGAAAGAAAAAAGAGAAAACAAACAGACAAACAAACAAACAAAGAACAAAAAACAAACAAAAACAAGGAGGGGTATCCTCTTATTCTATGTACTGTAAATCCCTCGACTTCCCCTGGAGCTTTCCAGCACTGCTTGGTCAAGAACTTGCGCTTCCCCTGTCCTTCCAGCTGGTCCTCTGGGGGAGGGGCCGTTGTGCTGATTCTCAGGTGTGTGCACCTGGAGGAGCTGCCCTGACCCTTGCCAAGTGCACGGCTCAGTGGGAGCTGTTTGTCTTGTGAGGTCCCTGTCCCCTGGCGGCCCCGCCCCTCCCAGGCACACGGTGACACCAGGAGGGACATCCCCCCTGGCGGCGGCCGGGTCCCCAGCCCCGGCGTCAGCTCCCGCGGTACCGACCGCAGCTCCCGGTCCGCACTGGCCTGGATGCTCCGGGGCGGGGGGCGCGGCCCCGCACAGCTCGGGGGCGCCCGGCGGCGGCGGCAGGAGCGTCCCCGCCGTCCCGGGCCCTCCCCGCCTCCCCGCCTCCCCGCCTCCCCGTCCCGGGGGGAGCGCAGGGTCCCGGCCGTGTCCCCCGCGCCCTGGGCTCCGGGGCCTGCGCTGCTGGGGTCGCTCCCGGGGCCGCGGCTCCCGAAGGCAGCAGGGCGCAGCCCCCTCCGCCCGGAGCCCCCGCCCGCCCGCCCGCCCGGCTGCTCCCCGAGGCCCCGCCGGGCGCTCCAGCCCTTTCCCGCGCTCGGCCCGCGGGGTGTGGGGCGCCCTGCCCCGGGCGCACGTCCTGCCAGTGACCCCGGGAGGCTGGAGGCCCCACGGCCCCTCCGCGGTTCTGCCCGGGCTCCCCGCTCAGTGCCTTTCCCTCCGGGAAGATTGTTAAAGTTCCTTCTTCTCCGGGACTGGGCTTTCCTGTCCTAGAGGCTCCCACCACCCCCCTTAGCCCGGCTCCTCATGGGGCCCATCCCCCATGGGATTCTTTTTTATTTATTTTTTCTGTCTTCCTAGCTTGTTAGAAGCACCAACTCTTCTCTCTGTGGTGTTCCAGCTGTTCTCTCTTTATAGCTCAGGCCGAATTTGTAGGTGTTCAGGATGGTTTGAAAGTTACCTAGGTAAGTTGGTGGGGCCAGGTGACTTGGGGACCCTACCCTTCTGCCATCTTGCTCCCTTCCCTGAATGATCATCTTGCTGAATAAAGTTGGTTTTAGAATTTTTCCTTGAATATATCATGCCACTTTCTCTGGCCTGCAAAGTTTCTATGAAAAATAAGCTGATAGTCTATTAAGTTTTCCCTTGTAGGTAACTTTTTTGTTTCTTTCTTGTTGCTTTTAGGATTCTCTCTGTGATCTCTGACCTGTGACATTTTAATTATTATATACTGTGGTATGGTCTTCCTTGGGTTCATCTGGTTTGGAACTCTCTGTGCCTCTTGGTCTTGGGTGTCTATTTTCTTCCTTAGGTTAAGGAGATTTTCATTTATTATTTCTTCAAATACGTTTTCTACATATTTTTTCTCTTTCTTCTAGGACCCTTATAATGTGGATGATTATTCACTTGATGTTGTCCAAGAGATCTTCTACTCTATTCTAATTTTAATTTTTTTTTCTCTTTTTACTGTTCAGCCTGTGTACTTTTCATTACCCTGTCTTCCAGATCACTGATACATTCTGTATCCTCTAATCTACTGTTGATTAGAGGTGGTTTTTTTTATACAGTGGTTTTTTTTTATTACAGTTATTGTATTCTTTAGCTCTTATTGGTTCTTTTTAATCTTTTCTATGTCTTTATTGAAAGTCTCACTGAGTTCTTCCATTCTTTTCTCTAGCCCAGTATCTTTATGATTATTACCTTACATTCTTTACCAGGCATGTTGCTGTATTTCTGTTTAATTCTTCTACTGACTTTCTTTTCTTTTTCTTTCTTTCTTTTTTTTTTTTATTTTTGGAACTTATTCCTTTGTCTTCACATTTTGCTTGTCTTTCTGTGTTTGTTTCTATGGATTATGCAAATAACTACTTCTCCTAAAGTTGAGGAAATGGTCTTGTGTATGGTGACCCCTATGCCAACTGTGTATGCTTGGTGAATTTTGCTGGCTGGCTGGAGCTGTCTGTATATGCTCGTTACTCTTATAAACCATGGATTTTTACAGAAAGAAAAATAATAGTAATAATAATATATAAAGTAATAAAATAAAAAAATGAAAAGAAAGAAATAGAAAAAAAGAAGAGGAAAAGAACAAAAAAAGAAAAGAACAAAACCAAAAAGAAAATAAATGCAAAAGAAGGCAAATCTTTAAAAGTAAACAACAAAAAAATCAAACAGTAATAATTAAAGGGAAAAAAAAAAACCCAAACCCGACAAAACTGTGTCTTGTTTTTTGTGTCCCAGCACCAGAGGATTACTGGTGTGGGCTTGTGGGCTTTGGGCTCACCAAAGTTGCAAGTTCACTGTAAGCTGGACTCTGCTCCAGTCTGGACTTTTAAGATATAGGGGGAGAGAATATTCCTGCAGGTCTTTGGTCTTTTTCGACTGTGACTTTTCTCTTCTTCTTCTTCTTCTTCTTCTTCTTCTTCTTCTTCTTCTTCTTCTTCTTCTTCTTCCTTCTTTTTTTTCTCCTACATAACCAGGACTGGTCTGGACTTTAGGACCCCTGGCTTGCTGAGGTTGGAAGTTTGCAACTGGTTGGCATGTGATGACCATGCCAACCAGTATGGAGTAAAGAACCACCTTAAGACATTAGGACTGTCCAATTATGGCATCTGAATGTCAGACCTAGCTCTAAAAGAGGCTTTTGAGATGAGGGGTGGAGAGAACATTCCTGCAGATCCCTGGTCCCTCTAAACTGTGGCTTTTCTTCTGTATCCAACACAGCTAAAGTTGGTATGGTTTTGTGGACCATTGGCTCACTGAAATCACAAGCCCAGAGACTAATGGACCTGCCTGCCAGGGTGTCTGGACTCTGCTCTGGTCTTAGCTTCCAAGATGGGATGGGTTCATAACTATGTCACTTTCTATTCCCTCTGACCTGGAGAGCTTCCTCCCCAGGTCCTTTAGTGCTTGGCAGACTTCTAGTATTGTCTCCTTTATATGTTAGCTGCTCTTTTAAACCATGTTTTTTTTTTTTTTTTCCCTAAATCCAAGGGCCGAGAGATCCATTCCTAGTACCTCATTACTATTCCTCCCCAATGTTGTTTGCAGTGTTGGGTGGGGGGAGGATCCCTTTGTTACTGTTTCTCTATCTCCCTTTCTGTTATCCTACCATTCTTTCTATCTTTGGTTGTTCAGTCGCTGTTGAGCCAGCCCTCAGTTCTTCAAGAAGAATTGTTCTATTGGTAGGTGTAGTTTGGGGTGTCTGTAGAGGAAGTAAGTTCAGAGTCTTCCTACATCGCCATCTTGAAATGGAACCCTGAAATTGCTAATCATCTGTACTTTTATTCACTTTCATCCTTGAAATGATTTTTGAAATTTCTCTTTTCTCCAATATTCTGAATATAGTTCATAGTTAAGTCCTATTGGCTTTTCCTTTAAAATATATCTCAAAATCCACAATCTCTTTCCATCTTTACTTCTTCCTACATAGTCAAATTACTGTCATATCCAAATTAATCTTTTGTAATTGTAATTGTATCTTCATTCATTTTTCTCTCTTGCATTCTGTGTCCTTGTAGTCTTTCTCTACTGAAAAGTCCTAGGATCCTTCTTTAACATATCGGTTCATCAATTCCTCAAGTCTTAGGGAATGACTAGTATATAACAACAACAATGACTAATATTTGTATAGCTCTTATTATTTTCCAGGCATTATCCTAAGTTATATCTGTATGAGTGTGTGTGTATGTCATATGCCTCAGTGTGTGTATACTAAGGTTCGTATATGTTTGTATACATATATGCTCAAGTATCATGCATTTATAAATAAACATATATATGCATGTATATATGTGACTACACACATACATACACACAAACACAAACTTTCCAGATGCTCAATAAATATGTATTGCCTTATTGATAATTTTTGATTTTTTATTAGTTTCTTCTTAGTGCAGAGCCAATCCCTTTACTCTAGGTCTACTTTTGGGTAAGTTTATTCGTGAATTTTTGTGCCTTTTGTAGTTATTGTTTTGTTTTGTTATATTTTTAATATTACCCAATCTCTTTCATATGCTTGATGGGTATAAGGTTTTACTGAACACTTTTAGTTACATTCTAAAGTAGCTTGAAAGTATTTTTATCACTTAGAAGAAATAGAAAAGATACACTTACATTAAAATCAAATCATTCTATTTTTAGCAGTGTGATTATTAAATATCCTTCACTGCTCTGAGTGTGGCTTTCTATCTATCTTCTACAGTTAATTTAAATTCATTACTGTCTAATATGTAGTAGGCACTCATGGTTAGTTGTTTGAGGGAGGGTAAATGAAGAATGAAGAATAAAGTAAAATATTTCGGAAAGTTTTATAGTCTAAAAGAAACAGGAAGGAATTTTGCAAAATGGAGTAATAAAAACTTAAATAATTTAATCTTAGGTGACACAGCTGATATGGAAAACTTGATTCCATTAGGATATTTTTCATTACATAATTTTCACCTTTCCATAAAGAGATGCTCTACTCTATTCTAATGCAGAATTGATTTAGATTTTCTCTCCATCATCTCTTTGTCACTCTTCATCTCCATAAATGGGGAGACAATGGGGCATATTTACCACACGTTGGATCAATATACTAAAATAGCAATGATTACTCTGGACTTATAGTGTGGTCAGACTTAACAAACTGCACTGTATCTTCAGGTAAGCACCCCAACTCCTTTATCAGTGACCACTGGGAATATAAGATTGATAAAGCTGTGTGACTCTGACGTCCTAAAATTCACTTTGAATTCTCATATCTATTACAAATGAATAGAGGTGTGGGTATAGACAGAGGTGAAGAGATGTCAGTTCCAGGGAGGCTTCTTGGAAGAGGCAATGTGAGAACTGAGATTCAAAGGATAATTTGGAAGAAGAAAAATGTGAGAAGAAGGTGTGAAATACCTCAGTACCACAAAATATACCATATGATATATTCAGGGAATGACAGGTGCATTGCTGTACTGATGAAGTGCCAAGTACTAAGGAAAAGTGAGTTTGGAGAGGAAAAGAAGTAGCATCTAGACAATGTTTGTCATTAAACAAAAAAATCCAGATATTATCTTGTAATTTAGTGGTTAGAAAGTCTGGAAACACATTAGAATTATCCAGGGAGTTTATCACAATTCAAATGTTCAAATCTTACTTCTTACTACTTAAAAAAGAATACTTGGGGATGTAGTCTAAGCACCATTATCCATTAAAATCTCCTAAGATAATTCTATTGTGTGGCCCATCCTTACAACTACGACTACATGTGATGAGGAGAAATTATAGACCTTTATATTTTCTATCAGGAAAAGAAGAGAGGAGTGGGGATAAAGTTCTGTCAGAGGCATGGGAGTGTGTGATGACATTCTGTGGGTTTGCCTTTGGCTAATAGGAACAAAGTGATCCCAGATGCTGGCAGGAAGTGGGCACTGAGGTTTGAAGTCGGGGTATATAACAAAAAAAAAAAAAGTGTTGCTAATTTTATTTTGTCAAGTGTCAGCCGTGGTGTTGTGCACAGTTCTATACAAAAGGTTAAAGGCAATGTAAAAATCAATCAATCCAGTTTCGCTAAGGGATATTTGAAGGAAAAAGAGAATATCCAATGGGATTGCCTGGGAGACAATTAGAGGTTTGAAACTGGAAAACAACAAAATCGAGGACTTGGAAGTAGCTTTGGGAGTCTTCAGCACAGAGGTGACATTGAAAAACTTAAGTTGGCGAATTTAGTAATGTAAGGGACAAAAATATATATAATGATAAAGTAAAGTTCACAGCTAAGGTGAAAAGGGTGGTAATAAGGCAATAAGAAACTTAGAAATAACAGAGCCAGTCAGAGAAATACATAGCAAGAATTCCAATAAACATTGTAAGTTTCTATTGGGGATTCATTTGCCCATCTATTCTTTCATGCATAGCTTTTTCAATTAACAGATTATATTAGACTGGATTTGATGTTCATTTTGAATATTCTGATATTTGAATTAATATGATATCTATTCATGAGTTATAAAATCAACCAGTGGTCAATTGAATAAAGTCAGAGTATTAGATTAAGATAAAAAATGAGACAAGGCCAATGAGTGTTGTAAGAAAGAAATCCTTGATAATTTATTAGATTAACTTCAGCTGAGAGTTGAAGGATAAGAGGTGCAGGACATGGGAATAAAAGTTAGTGACTGGACAAAAATTTAAGACAATGGGTGTCATTACAAATTTAAAGAGACACATAATAGGAAAAAAAAAAAAAGAATGAAGAGTAGCAGAGTGAAATTACCAAATAAAGTGATTGTAAATTAAAGAGGTATTTTAATAATGTTCATTTTTCAAATCTGTGAACACAGGGTGTCTTTCCATTTATTTGTATCTGCTTCAATTTCTTTCATCAGTGTTTTATATTTTTCAGTGCATAATTTTTTTTACGTCATTGGTAAATCTTATTCCTGAGCATTTTATTCTATCAGCTATTTATTTATTTAATTTCCTTTTCAGATAATTCAGTCTTTCTTTAAATCTTCCAAAAAATAAAAGAGGGAACACTTTGGAAATTTTTCTGTGAGACAGAGTTACCCTGATATGGAAGCCAGCAAGGGAACCAAAAAAATATAAAACAAACGAAACAAAAAACTATTCCTGATGAGCATGGATGCAAAACTCCTAACAAAATATTGGTAGACTGAATTCAACAGCACATTAAAAAGATGATATGCCATTACCAAATGGGATTTGTTCATTGAATATAAGAATGGTTCAACATACACAAATCAATCAATATGATATATCACATTAAGAGAATGTAGGATAAAAAAAATCACATCTCAATAGCTGCAGAAAAAATGTGACAAAATTAAACACCTTTTTATATTAAAATCTCTATTACTAATTATAGAAGGAACTTAACATTAATACAATATAGGTCATATATGCAAAGCTCACAGCTAACATCATACTAAATAGTTGAGAAATGTTTCTCTAAGATCTAGAACAATGCAAAGATGCCCACTTTTGCTTATATTCAACATAGTACTATGAGTCTTAGCCAAAACAATTAAGCAAGGAAAGGAAAAAAAATATATCCAAATTAAAAATCAAAAAGTAAAATTATTTGTTTGCAGATGATGTAATCTTATATATAGAAAACCCAACAGTCTTCACAGAAATAAATAAATGAATTCAGTACAGTGGCAAGATACAAAATTAATGTTCAAAAGTCAGCTGGATTTCTACACACTAACATTGTCAAGTCTTTTAAGATGATTATTCAGTACAGTGAAAACATTTGTCTTTCAGAAAATTGACATAACTCTTATTCTCATTCTCCCCAGTCTCTTCATTATTATCATGTATTATCTGTTATTCCAGCAAATAACAATGTATGTATCAACACTGTTTCTAAAACTACTAAAGAACTAATTGATTAACACTGCTTTCTTAGGATGGTTTTATCCATGTCTAAAATTGTTCCTTTTCCAAGTGAGTTCTGGGTTGATGGGGATCTCATAGTTTCTTCATGTCTAAAATCCATGGAACTTGCAAATTTTCATGTTCTGCACTTTGAAGTACTATTACCAAAATCCTATTATGATTGGTGTTGTTGGCCCTACTTATGGAATTTTGGTGAATATTGCCATTATTTAATTGATAATGTTTAAAATAAACCTTTTTAAAAAGAAAATCTCTGAGAAATTGTATCAATTTTGATAATTTCCATCAAAATTATAATAAATATGCCTTTTTATACAACGTAGTCTCTCATTTATGATAAGGAAATTTTTCAAGGAATAGCTGCATTTTACATATATTGAATGTGATTACTACATTTAGAAGAAGCCAGTTTCTATTTTCAAATAGTAGCATATAGAATACCCACCATATACTTATTTAAGACATTGGTTTTACAAATGTAGCATCTGTACAATTAAATCTGCATATCAATTAAAATGTACTTGTTCCTAGAGATCAAGTCTAATTAAGTCATAGAACATGGCATCCTGCAAAGCCAGGGTGTTTTTAGCTGCCTAGTGACTCAGGCATTTTCAAGTTAATTCCAAAGTAATGGATGATATTGCCCAGAAAAATCACAAAACATGAAGATGACAGAGAGAAAGAAAAAGACACTAGAGCCAGAAGATCTTGGCATCCATAGGGCATAGTTATCACAGTTATTATATTGATTCTAAATAGAAGAAAACCAGAGAACTTTTTCAACAAGGGGCTGTCATTTGTATTTTAGTCTATAAAGACAAATGTCTAAACATTATAAAAGTTTATCATATTCAGTTAACATCAGCAAGATAGATTTATTTTATGTAAGTAAAACATATTGGACTGATGGTCTGTTTATCAGATTCATGTAATTAATACAAATTGAATAGTGACAGGATGCTTAAATAGGAAAACAGTACTGAGATTCTTCAGACCTTCAACTGGATGAAGGATAATGGTGGAAATTCCAGATCAGGGTGCAGCTTGAGGCTAAGAAAAAGCCCAGCTTTATGTCCAGCCCCAGGAAAAATAGTCATTAGACCAAAAGCTGGGATAACTTTTGGCATTCTAAGGTCAGCCATCAAATTCAAAGTAATATCTTCTGCTTATTGATGGGATTGCTTTTCATATATATCCTTGGTATAAGAAATTATCTAGGCTACAGATGATGACTCTGGTTACAAAGTCAAATCTTTTCTCTTGGAGGCAGGGATTGGCATAGGCAAAGCAAGTGATCAGGGCCTGTTAGGCAGTAAGTTAAGAGGCCATTGATGAGGATTTCCTGTGACACTATGTAGAGTACTTGGCTAGATGACTAACTCCTCAGTCATTCAAATGGAAGGAACAGGGACCTAAAATAAGCTGTCATGTTGATAAGGGTTGGTTCAGAAATTTGGTGGGATAAACCAATAGATTATAAGCATTAGGGAATGTACTAAGCAGGGTTTGGAATTTAAATAGCCTACAGAATTATTTGCTAAATCTTCTTCCTTCTTGTGGTAATGTAGTATCAGTGACCATACACAGAATTTGGAATCAGTAAAATCTAGGTTTGAATACAAATTGCTCTGCTCATCCACTAACTGTAGAGCTAGTCCAAGACCTAGTGCATAGTTAGCACACAAGAAATAGCAAATATTTTTCAGGTTTTATTTTTTCTGTAGCACCTTTAGGCCATAGTCTATATTATATTTTTCTTCTACTCTCAGCACTCAGCCTACTGATTAGCACTCAGTTGCATCTCATGAGTGTTTTTTCAATAAATATTTTGTGCTACACTATCAAATTTACAATAGAGAACTACTTAGCAAAATAAGGTGATATAGTTATCATAAGTCACTGGGAGGCTTTCACCCAAATCTGTCATCATAGAGTATAATGAAGAAAGGTGTAATGAGAATGAGTGTACCTCAGTGTCTTCGAAGTGATGAGAAGAGAATCTTATCTTGTTTTTGTTAGTCACAAACTCATTCACTTCACAGATGAATGTTATCAGGTTCAGACATAATGCATAACCTGGTTTAACTCACACAGCTAGTCCTTGTGATAGGACTGCATAACAAGTTTCTTAAAAGCCATATCTATTTGCACTAGACAACTAATACATGCAATTTTGGTCAGAAGTCAAAACTATGTTACTGAGCCACAGTTGGTGGGGTTTTCTGTTAGATTTGTTGCTAGAAACAGTGAAACAACATCCTAAAGGAACATGGTTGTGGTTAAGTTCGGAATTAAATTTGATTTGGATCTTTGAATACAGGAATGTCTCTTTATAAGCCACCAATTGACCTCTCAATTCTACTCAAACAACTCACCAATGTAGGCCCTTGATCTCAGAAAAGGCCATCAAGTGAGATTCAGTTTGATCCTTGCCTAGAATGCACTATGAGCAGTATAATTCAAAGGTTTCTAAACGTTTTTGAAGAAAAGATTTCCACCAATGAAACACAGATACCTTGAGGCTGAAACATTTTTCTTTCACAGTATTCAAAGACACAGAGAAAAAAAATGTCTAATCCAAATTAAAATGTTGAAAGGAATGCACTTAGGATATAATTACAAAGATTAGGCAAACTATTTCTTTGGTAGTTGCTGTATGTCTCTAGACTGTGCTTATTGTAATTTCACTCACTATTTTGTCAGAAGAAAGAATTATGTTGTGATGGCACTGGATAATTGGCAGTGCCATTTGTGTGTCTTCAGTGCTTGCAAATTTACCCCATTGGTTCTCATTATAGATCAAATGAATTATCCTGAAACAACTCTGTGGGGCACTATTCATACCAAGCGATGTTTAGTGAAAATCATGTTTTGGCTTTTGATGTACTTATTTATATTTCTCAACTTTTGGAGTAAGAAGTCTGTGGTTGTTCAAAATATTTCTTTTTTGCATTTAATTATTTCAATCTAGAAATATTTAAAATATGGGAATTGGTCAAGTGTTCTGAGTGATAAGATTATATCAATTTGACAAAATTATTTTAAAATAAAATTATTTAAAAATGTATTCAAAATATATGTTTTAAGTATTTCTAAATTCAAATATTCTTTCTTTACAAAGAAATAATCTTCCAGAGGTGAATAAGACAGGGATTTTCAGTAATTCTTATGAAAGTATTAAGTAGAACAACATTTAAAGAGAACAGTGGTCTTTAAGCCAACATATCTGAATTTCATTCCTGATTCCCTCCTTACACTTCTTGTGTGACCCTTAGCATGTGTTCTCTTATCTTTTTTTTTACATGTGTTCTCTTAATGAAATTAGAGAAAATAATCTCTACTTCTTGTAAGAGTTAAATGTACCCTTTAAAAATTTCTCAGCTGAGGGAGCCTGATTCGCTCAGTTGCTTAATGATTTGACTCTTGATTTTGGCTCAGATCATGATCTTAAAGTCTTGAAATCAAGCCCCAAGTCAGGCAACACGATGGGAGTGGAACCTGTTTAAGATTCTCTCTCTCTCCCCATCCCCCCACTTTCTCTCTAAAAATAAAAAAATAAAAATAAAAATTCCTCAGCTGATGAACACTGGTCCCTCTTATTATTAGTGCAAAAATGTATTATAAACTGTGCATATATTCTCCCAATATTGTGTTGCTAATAAATTTACAAAATATTAAAAACTCTTTTTACTTACTTTTGGCTATATTTAACTGTTTTTTCCAATTTTGGAAATATTTTGAAATTCCCTCAGGTATTTAACATCCTTCAGACAACAAAAAATATCTCAGAACATAGCATTTATTATTTATTCATTGATTGTAGTTAGTAATGTTCTGAGTTAAGTCCTTTTTTACCCCTCTTTCATCCCGAGGCAACTGTGTTTAAGATGATTAAAGAACTTTTTAATATTTCAGAATTAGTGTTGAATAAAGGTAAAGCTTAATCACAAGTTTCAATTCCAAAGCTAATGCATATAAATATCAAATGTCATCCTTGTAAAATTAAATATCATCAGAAAATAATGTCCATTTATTATTTTTTTTAATTTCCACTTTTTATCTTGAGGGAAAAATATTTGTATTATTCTGATTTTTTCAGTTTAAGTAGTGAAGTTATTATTTGGACTTGGCATCAGAAGACCTTGAACTGATGGTTGATTTCAGTGCTCAAATTATGTAACTTTGGGATATCTACATAAACTCTCTAATTCTCAGTTCATCACCTCTAAAGTGAGTGAAATAATACCTTCATTATGAAAAAATATTGAGTTCCTCGAAGATTAGAGGAGAGAGCTTAAAGAGAGGGCAGGGAAATAGGTGATGAGAAAGTGGACATCAATCAGATTTTGCAGAATTTTGTAGGCCAGACTAGAGTTTGAGTTTTATCCTACTCAGTACTTGAAAATCATAAGATATTCTCATTGCTCTGACAGTACATGGATAGTGAAGAGAAGTGAGAGAGGAGAAAAGAGCAATTAGACTGAAACAGCAGTTTAGGTGAGAAGTAACAAGGCCTGAAAAGCTGTGGCAAAGTGCCTATTGATGTGAGACATGAGAGAGTCAAAAGGAAAATGGCAGGACTTAGCAACCAGTGGCGCATATGGAAAAGGGGAGATGGATGAGTCATAGACAACTCAGGTGCACAATCTAGGGAATAAGTAGAAGGAAAATAAAACTAATAACTAGAAAATGAGAGGAAAAGTTTGGTTTTGATCACAGTTTCTGGTGGTGATGGACATATATGTGTTACAGTACCCATCTCTTTGGAAATTTGGTCCTGGTCCTCAGGACATTGGGCAGGCATGGAAATAGAGAATTGGGAACCAATGACATAAAAATGGTACTTGAAAATATGAGGTAGATGATATTTCTCAAAGATTATGATAACAGGGCAAAGGGTAACAATGTGATTAATATTTACATAGACTATACAGTCAGGGAAAAGGGGTTCAGCAAGGAAATGGGTAGAAGCTAATACAGAAGTAAATAGAAAATCAAGATTATTTTATTTTATGACAGAAATCAACAAGCAACAGCTATGTAGCAATTGTAATTATTCATTCTAGAGAAGCTGAGGAGAAAGAGTTGGAGAGGTCGGAAAAAGAATTGGTGGGAATCCCTGGGTGGCTCAGTGGTTTAGCGCCTGCTTTCAGCCCAGGGAGTGATCCTAGAGACCCAGGATCAAGTCCCATGTTGGGCTCCCTGCATGGAGCCTGCTTCTCCCTCTGCCTGTGTCTCTGCCTCTCTTTCTTTTTGTGTCTCTCATGAATAAATAAATAAAATCTTAAAAAAAAAAAAAAGAATTGGAGAAAGAAATGTCTTCCTTGTGGAAGACCTATAATGATATAGGTAACAACTGTCCATTACATTTTAAAAATCATTTTATTTATGAATGTTTAAAAACATTTACAAAGGTAGATAGAGTGAACAACCACCAACACTTTGCTACACTTCTTTAATCCCTTCTTTAAAAATGGTTGGAATCTTTGAAACAAAAGCTTTTATAAATTATTTTAGTAAGAGGTTTTGTTTGTTTTTTTTTCATTTATTACCTCTTCATTTGCACTAGGGAATGTTGGAGATATTATTCTTTCTTCTTTAACATGTTTTTTGTTTGGTTTTGTTTTTTTAGCACTATCCACATCAACAAATAAGCAAACATCTATCTTTTCGTTATTGGATAAAACCCTTATTATTCTGACCACTAATACCAATAGGTTAGGAAGCATCACTTTTGATATAATATACAGTACAAATTCACAGTTACCTTTTTGTAACAGTTTTGAACCAGATAATAGAAAAGAATATGTTCATGTTATTGAATTACATAGAATAGATCTCCAGACCGTTTAAGCTTTGGCAAGAAATTACATGTGTTACAATCAAATTAGAAAAACTATCAAGAAACTACATGTTTTACTCATATAAAATACTACACTGACCTTCATGGTTCAGCTATTCTGTTTAATGGTTTTTAGTCCATACATTTTTAAGGCATAAAACACCACATGCTGTTTGTTTTTCTTTTTTTCAAAGCTAAGCAGCTTTATCAAGCATAGCTAATTCCTATGTCCCAGTTGAAAAGACAATGAGAATCACCTAAAGCTACTGAGAGTCACCCAGGAATGTGCAATATGCTGATACCTGCATTCTTCAACTTCAGTCATAGAGTAGTATCTACATATTCACCTGGCAACCAAGCATATTAGATGGATGTAAAACATTTTTAAAAAGTGAAGGCTTAGATCTCACCAATCAAGCCTTTAAAGATGACAGATTTTCACAGGAAATAAAAAGCTTAAAGCTGACACTTCTTGGTACTCTGCGAAAAATCCATTGCTGAATGATACATCAGCAGACAAAGGAATGGAGTTAGATGAAAATGTTTTGTGACTGTGTGACTCAGTTCTTGACCAAAGAGAGTGCATAGTAGAAAGTAGGGTTGATTCCAAGGGTAGGCTCAGGAAATTTCCCAGAGATTTCAGAGGATGGGAACAGCTATTCTCAAAAAAGAGCCATTTGTGTCCTAATGTCAAATGACAATAAAGAGCTCTTTTAGCACTTAAATATTGAAAATTCCTGGGAATTCTAAGTTTACAAAAAATCATCAATAATCAACATACTTTTCCTGGATGACATTTTATATATTCAGATAGGCTAGAATCTCAATTTTGCATCTCATGTATAGTCATCACCTTGGCTTATCACTTGGAATCATTATCAAATCTTATCACAGTTTCTTAACTATCTCTTCCAAACTTGTAGGAAGCCACCATTTATATGTCTCTTCCCTTCATTTCATACCCTCTATAACAGATAAATTAATGCTTTTAAAACAGTATAATCTCTGTCTCAGACTATTCTCATATTGCTTACCTTCTATTATTTTGATTGCTTTTCTTCTTTAGGTCAGAAGAATACTTTCAATGGATCTTCCAAAGGCAAAATTCAATGAGGCTTTGTAAGATATTATAAGAATCACTAGTTACTCTTATGGTCCAGCAGGACAAAATTGCTTATAGATAAAAAAATATACCCTCAGATAGATTTCATCAATAAGATCCCTTCTTTGTATCTTATACAAGATGTAATGTCTCACTCTAGCTTCTTTTAATAAACTTTGAAATCTTCTAGGGTTTATTTGCCGAAATTCTGTCCTTAGCACTTAGGAACATATCACGTATAGAGTAGCTATTTAATACATGTTTGTTGATTTGCATATTGCATTGATTTTACAGATATGGGATTTGGAACATGCTTCTTTATGTCAAATCCAGTTTATATTGTTTTATAACTGCACAAAAATGCAGAAACAATGAAGCATAATTCTAAGTAGCACAGCAGAAATGTAACTTGTTGATAAATCAAGACAAAGGTAATCAAAGTTAACAAGAAACTCATTTGTGATTCAAAGTATTTGAACAATAAAGTTTTATAGCAATTACAGATATTATTTATATTTCGTATTATAGATCTGATAAATTTATCCTTTCAATCACTCTTAAACCTGTAGAGGACATGTATTCCCATTTGAAGAAATCTTCAATATGAATATAGTACAAATTTGAAAAAGTTTATAAATCTCTGAAATGCAGAATTAAGGCTTGATCAAATTTTCACATATCAAATGGGATGTATTAAATATATAGAACTTTGTTTCAGGTTTATATTATTCCTATTCCCTAGTTATATAAAATAATTTATATTATGTTACCTATAATAACTATATGTTGCATATTATATTATGAAGGAATGTTGGTAAGATAAATCTAGAATACAGTGATGACTATATGTAATTTATATATATGATATAATATTTATATAATTAAATATAACAATATTTACTTAGAGAACAATAATCAAGTATCCAGACACTATACCAGGTACTCCATATTCTTTAGTATATATGATTCTCATGGAAACCATATGGAGTATATTCTAGTCCTATGGATATTATATCCAAGGAGATAAGTTCTAACAATATGTACAAATGCAGAGTAACAAGCAGTCCAACCAACTTTTAACTTTCTTCTTGAACTGAGGCACCTAACTACTTAATTCTCATCATATTAATTTATTGTTGGAATATATATGCTAGGAAGACATGGACAAATACACTTTTTAAAGTGTCATAGCTAGACAGTTAAAGATGTTGTGAAATGATTATAAAAGACTGAATTTAGGTATTAAACTATCCAGAGACATGTAACCAATGTTATAATCTTTGTAGATAGCTGTTAGGTATCTACAGGATATAGTAAGGTGAATATAGTAAGGTGATATGATATAAATATTTTGAAATAAATTAATACTCACAATGAGATCAAGTTTCCCAGGAATTTCATGGGTCAGAATGGGTTAACAATGGGATTCTTACAGAGAAATTGAAATTAAAGCTTGATATAACATTTTGCTAGAATTATTATTTTAGTGAAGGTTAAAGGATGAAATAGCTTTCTTTGATTTAGAAATATATAAAGGACAAATATAGATGTATTTTTAACTCCATGATATCATAATAAGAATTAATTAGACTTATTTCATCAATAAATATTTCAATTATACATAACAAGGGCTGTATTTGGTATAATTGTGCTTCATACAGAAAACATACACACATTCATATTTTGAATATTTGGATTTCTTATCCAGCATTTAAAAAAAAAATGAATAATAGAAATTGTAGTATTGGATTTGGATGAATTAGAATTACCAAATTTTAGAGCTTTGGTGTTGGTTTAACACTTTGTTTTACAAATGTGGAAATTGACCCAGAGTGAATGAACCAAGAATGGAATGGGTTTCTTCTGATTTCTAATATAGTACACTTGACAACACTATAGGAACAAACTGGTTTCATGCAAAGACAGAGCCAGATAGTCTCTTGTGGACTGAAAGCTGAGAATTAAATCAGTTAGATACTACACAGTTAATAAGACCTTAGCTATAGTTGATTAGCATAGCTAAAGAGATGAAAGAACAGAATTTTAATTTTGAGTTTAAAAGGATACTTATTTTGTTGAAAAATAATTTTTACTTTTCTTTTTTTTTTTTAATTTTTACTTTTCAAATTTTACTTTCCATTAAATACATTTTAAAGCCCCACAAGTACTCATATATGTGAAAATGTCAAATTTGGAGTCCAATTCTTAAATGTATTATAAATTATACATTCTCATTTTCATTTTTTTGTGTGTTGTCGTTTTAACTGTAAAGATTCTTGATAGTTGTTGTCTTTAATAAAAGTGGTTTTACATAGATTTTGTACATGGAGTTTATTCTCTACTCATTTTGATGTCATTGACTTATAATAACTTGTTATTATGCACCTGTGGAATAGTTTCCAATTAGTTGCTTTTCGCTAGCCATAGCTTTTCCACTTCTGTTTTCATTGATAACTCATGATACCATATTCCTGTAATGTGTATGTAATGTCTTGGAGTATGTTATAATTCTATTTCAAATACTTTTCCTCACTATCAAATGTATCACTATGTTTGGAACAAATAAGATTTATTGAGTAAATAAGGTAGCAATTAAACATAAAGATGCAAGTTATATAATAAAATGAAGAATCTATAGTTGTCCAGCAAACTGTGTGAATATGTGCATGTAGGCAAAACTTACTTTTTAAAAGATTTTATTTATTTATTTGACAGAGAGAGAACACAAGCAGTGGGAGCATCAGGCAGAGGGAGAGGGAGAAGCAGGCTCCTTACTCAGCAGACAGCCTGAAGGGGGCTGGGTTCAGGGCTCAATCCCAGAACCTGGGATCATGACCTGAGCTGAAGGCAGACACTTAACCTGGCGCCACCCAGGTGTCCCCAAAACTTATTTTTTATTCTTATGAGTGAAGGCTGTATATCCATTCATAATGATAAGCCTTTATTATTTTCAAAATAACTTTACAGTCTTGAAATTATATTTGTGGAGCCAATTTTTAAAAAGATATATTCCACATTAGCATTTTTTTTATAGTTTAAAAAACTGCTGTGGGCAGCCCTGGTGGCTCAGCGGTTTAGCACTGCCTTCAGTCCAGGGCCTGATCCTGGAGACCCAGGATCGAGTCCCACGTCGGGCTCCCTGCATGGAGCCTGTTTCTCCCTGTGCCTGTGTCTCTGCCTCTCTCTGTGTGTTTCTTATGAATAAATAAATAAAATCTTTAAAAAATAATAAAAAAATAAAAATCTGCTGAACATTATATATAAAAATCTGTTGTGTATCACATACAATCACATGCTTTTATAATTAATAAAGACTATTTCTTACACCATGTTTTGATCGAATATAACTTGTGCCCGAATTTTATTACACATTGAATTGACTATTAGTCGATTAGTGACATTGAACAGTGTTACTGTAATGAAAGTATTTTTTTTAGTTGAGAATTATTCCTTCTGATGCCCTTTAATAATGAAGCAGTCTGACTTACGGAGAAGATTATATAGTTTCAACTGAGCTGGTTTTCTAGATTTGTTTTAAAAAATAAAAGCCTCATAAAAACAGTATTATGTGATATTACATTTGTAAAAAATAACTATTTCAAGTCAATATTTGCTCTAGGGGGAGGGGGAGAGTATATAAAATTTTGTAAAATAGAATAATCAAGATTATCCCCACTACCTTTCTTAAATTAAATATGCCATTGATATCACAGATTATTTTTCTTTGTTTCATTCACAGTTGATAACTAAAATATGCATATGGTAGGAAATGATTAGAGAAGATAGTAACAAGAATGCCCATCATCTGTCAAAAATGAAGTGCAAGGCAATCAATGTGTTTTGTGTTGGCTATGAGTAGCTGATGAAATAAATAGAAGATGTGACATGATGTCTCTTTCATCTACAAAAGTATCAGCTCAGAGGTTATGCTTCATTAGCTTCAAATGTAGCATGCATAATAAAGGAGGAAGGCAGAGAAGTTCTTTGATTCATTGTGAAAAAGCCTATCAACCCCTTTTCAAGTGACAGTTTATTAAATACGTTGAATAATGGAAAATATTTCAAGTAGAACAGAATCATAACCCTGTGTTTGGCACCTGACTGAAAGTACAGATGGCAAGGATATGCCTCCATTTTATGTGATTACAAATTAAGGCAAAAGACAGGCAGTATTCCTTGAATTTAAGAACTTTTTCTTTTTCTTTCTTTCTTTCTTTCTTTCTTTCTTCCATCCATATTAATTAATTGAATCTCAAAAAAAAATGACTTCATTGCAAAATACAAGGAGATTTTTATTTCTTCAACATAGAGATGATCAAATTAAATGTGTGAGACATACCTGGAGAAACAGTGACTCCAGCATTATTCATCTTTGATAGAACTGGGGATCCTTTGTAAAGACCTGATCTTTAAGCCATCTCTTTCTCTATCTCTCTGTGGGTCAATGATTTATTTATTAATTCATCATTTCATTCATTTATTCACTACTTCTCTCAACAAAAGCAACAAAATATTTTAGTATTCTATTAAGTCTTTTCTAAGCCTTATAATCTAAAATATAAACATGTCCATTACTCTTAAGGAGATTACAATGTATAATAATGTTTAATATTTTTGGGATTGCAAATTTCCTACTGTAAAAATACCAGTTCACTTCTTCACCTACATGCCTCCACTTTTAAAATAGGTAAAATGTTTTACTTTCTTTGACTAGATTAGTCATACCTGAATTGTACTCCATTATTACCAAATATAAATCTAATTGTAGAATTTATCAGACTATGGAATAATTTCTGGTTATTTACCCATTTTTTTCACTAGGTCAGATCCTAGGATAATATCACCATTGTACTGTCAAGGTTTGGAAATTTAGGTAAAGTGGTTAACAGTACAGAAATGAGTAAGGACTATAAAGTCTCTCTAGCTCTTGCTACTTTTGTGACCTTGATTGAGTTTCTTATTTCTCCAAGTTTTATTTTTCCCTTTCTTTATGCAAATATACATCTGTACCTCATAGTGTTGTGAGGATTAAACAATCACCTAGTACCTAGTAAGTATTGTATTGTCTGTTTAAGCTACTATTAATATTTATTTAATAAATGAATGGCATGATGGTATGATTTCAGCAATGTTTAAAGTAATTAAAAAAATACAATGGCTTAAAATTCTGTAAGTAATATGCATAATATTAGGATATTCTATGGGCAATGCCCAAACGTATATGAATCCAAACAAATCAAACAGAAAATATAAAGCAAAACATCCCATATTATTTCCTGCCTTGTTAATTTTAGATTAATGATTTCTAAATACTATGGAAATTTGGAGAAGGAAGAGATCACATTCAGCTGGAAATATCTGGAGTAAATACATTGTGAAGGAAATGCTATATGATTTGGTTAATTGAATCTATAAGAGCTGAACATTGGTGTGGACATTCTTGTCAAAGACAAAAGTGTGACAAAATAAGGCAGTGAATAAAGAATGCAAAGTGTGTTTAGAAGCAGTAGCTGGTATGTGTAGAGAGAAGTGAGAGCAATAAAAGAAAAGTTTGATCCAGAATATAGAGAACTGTGAATGTTAGGATGAGGTCTTATTGAGTAAGGACATTTTTAAATGGAAGAAAAGTGGGGAATACAGAGGAGATTGAATTTTATAAGCACGACAATAAATTATTATTATTATAGCAATGCTTAAAAGGAAGTAATCTGATAGTATAAAGGATGGATACTAATTTTACTTTTATTTTTTTATTTTTTTAAAGATTTTATTTATTTATTCATGAAAGACACAGAGCGATAGAGAGGCAGAGACACAGACAGAGGAAGAAGCAGGCTCCCTGCAAGGAGCCTGATGTGGGACTCGATCCCATCATGCCCTGAGCCAAAGGCAGACACTCAACTGCTGAGCCACCGAGATGTCCCTAATTTGTCTTTTGTGTTAGATACTCTGTTTTTCCTAAGTATTCTTACTTTTAGAATAAGAGTTTTTCACATTTGCTTGTGGGAAACAGGGCAATGAGCTTGCTTCAGATAGTGCAGATATTCATCCTCATGCATAAAGTCCATGCTGTGCTTATTCTGAAATATGTTTGAAACAACTGCATGAGCAGACTTTGGGAAATGCAGTGATTAAACTGCTAAAGAGAGTCTTCCAGATGTTTCCTATGGTTTAATATGCTCTATTGCCACTTAATCTCTGATAAAAACATTTAGATAGTAATTTAAAAAACATAGTGTTAATGCTTCATATCAACCTCATTTACAGTTTAGCTAGAGGAGTGGCTTGCAATTAGGTTCTTCTATTTTGTGCTGTTACTGTTTTTCAAGTTCAACTTTTCATTGGTGTGTTCTAGTCAAACTCAAGAGCTTCTGTCAACCAATTATAAGGTCAAGTATGAAGACAATGGATCCATTGTAGCTTTTGATGGGTAAAAGAAACTCTGCCCTGTGAACTATTTGGTGAGTTATGTTTCCTAAAACCACTGGGTTACAAGGAGGTATCATGGAGAATGCTGCCTTTTGTTCTTTAGTTTTTCCTGACTAAAGTAAATTTTATGGCCAATGTGAAAGTTCAATTTTGAACATAATCACCCTGCCTGAGCTCACAAATAAACTAGATTAAAACCTCCTGCAGTAGTCTATGCTCTTTGAATGAACAGAAGGTCATTGAGGGCATCAAGAGATATATTCCACTGTACATTCTGACATCCACTTAGTAATCTGAACATGTTCCTTTCTGCTCATTAGGAAATGTCAATTATGCAAGTTGTCCAATTGCTTTCATCTACTTAGTGAAACCCTCATATTATAGAGGTGGAGAGTTTAAGTTTTAAACTGTATTTTCTGTGAAGTTATATTTAAGTTATCCTTTGATTTATAATAATAAAGTTATTAATATATTTTAATATGAGGAAATAATACCATCATATTTGGCTAAACTGACTGCTTTGATTAATAGCTAATATACCTCAACTATAAAAATGTATGATAATTATAATGCCTAAGTAGGAACTCTTACTACACCAAGAAAACATATTTTAAAATTGATCCAATTATATTTCTTAATACTTAATAATATAGCAGGTTAGAAACCCAACAATTCCTTTACTTCAATTGGAAAAAATAATGTCTTGTTTTTATATTTCCAGTATGTGACATTTAGATTGGTCAATAAGAAAGGAAAATTTGGCTTGCTTTAAAATATTCTGCAAAATTACATCCATACATCACCAATTTCAACAAATGAATTTTTATCCTTTGAACTAATTTTATTTTTCAGTCTTGGTACCAATTAACAGGCTTTGTATCATTTCATAGATTGGTTATTTTAGGAGCCTTAAATGTGACTGTTTTAACACTTACACTGACACTTGCAAAGAAAGTGGGAAAGGTGCACTTTTTTAAAAATAAAAAAGCCTTAGGAGTATTCCTTTTGGGAAAGAAGATAATTATCTAAATGTAGCTTTCTTTGCTATTCATTCTATAGCACTATGTGTTGATAAGTAGAGAATAATGTCATCAAAGATCAAAGAATAATTAGAAATCAGAACAATAATTTAAATCAATTTTTATTGTTTTGTTTTTCTAAGCTGACCCTGAAGGCTGAAGACTAAGATTCTTGTATAGCCGACTTTGGCTACATAACTTTATGATGTTGATCAATCCATTTAATGAATGCACCTAAATTCTTAATCTATAAAATGAGCCTCATGACCTGTTTTGCTTTAATGCTCAAGGTTATAGTGAGGGAAAATATAATAAGAAACACTTTGTAAAAGATAATCCTTGAGAAATATAATGCATCATACTACTTAATAATTATTACTAGCTTTTACAATAGGTGTATACAGAAAATCATGCTAATAAATTATCTTAAATTTGTTGATCCTTACTTACAAAAGGCAGAATTAGTTAAACTCATGAATGAATAGGTCTGGAAGATAATTTAGAGGATAGGACAATTTGCTCATTTTAAGAATTTTTTAAAAGGATTACATGATGTCTTTAGGAAGATTGGACATGAGTTTCTGCTTGTTATGGTTTAGAGTCTTGGGAAGCAATTTCAATTGATATGTTCTTTAGCTTTCTATAAAACTATTCTTCACAAATGAAGGTTAACCTTCACAAATTAGCCATATTATAAATTTTTGAATGTTCTTTTTACAGCTTTCTGTTATCTCAATATCTCATTACTCCATAATGTATTTACAGATTTTCAAGGAAGTGAAAAGTTAAAATGACCAGTTTTTGACCATTATTTGGCATTCTCTGAGTCATTTCTTCCTATCTTTAACAACTGTTGATGAGACACTTCTTTGATCTTCCTATTACTAATTGTTATTGCATGCAAGATGGTCCTTTACATATTTAACCTTCCCTCAGCTGAGGAAGTTCACCTCTTTTCCTCTTCAAATAATCATTTCTATACTCAGAACAGCTATTATTGCTGATATAATTGTAGTTGTTGGTGATGTAATTTTTATAATTATATCTGTTATACTTTCTGTAATCTATTGAAGGTAAATGTTAAATGGAAAGTAGTAAGAATGAAAAAGGAAAAATATACCAAACAATGATTTCTTTGTAAATTTACCTTGCTGTAAAATAATTAACCTCTCTTTATTCTGCCCTTTAAAAGAATACTCTTTGTGCCATCACCTAACACTTTTAAAATTCTACCTTTTTCTGGAGTTGATTGTTACAAGTCTCTCCAACAAGATTATCAACATCTTGAAGATGAGATTATTATTCCATGTGGAAATTGCATCGTATCAAGGGGTCTAGTTCATAGACATACCCTCAGTAAGTACTGTTGAAATGAACCCATTCATCTTTGCATAATCTTGAGAAGTTATATACTAATAGATATTTTGTGATATCAATTTAATTCAGCTTAACTAAGATAATATTGAACACCTACTTTGCTTTGGTAATGGATAAATTTTCAGGGTTATAACAGTAAACAAAATAGGCATTGCCCTGCCTGGAGAATTTTAGTATAGCATGAAAGACAAAAATTAAAATAATAAAATATATTGAGTGCTTTTTAAATAAAAAAAAAAACTGCTACTTAGCCAGTTTGACCTCAATTTTCATTTCTACAAAATGAGAAAGACAAATCCTGCTTAATGTGGTCAAAAGGTTTAAAAGAAATAACAAATACTCTATACAAAGAAGGACAATGTGGATACCGGAAAGATACCAGAAAATGCACAGAAAGAGGAAACACATAGGAAACTATAGAGAACAAATTTGTGGTTATCAGACGGGAGGTAAAATGTGATGGGGATTAAGGAGTGCACTTGTGATGAGCACCAGGTGTTTTATGGAAGTATGGAATGGCTACATTGAATGCCTGAAAATAATGTTACACTATACGGTAACTAACTGGAATTTAAGTAAAAACTTAAAAAAAATAAAATGCTTCATTTCCTCAAAGATTATAGTGCTTAAAAAGAAAAGTTTATCAAATAATTAGATAAATTTTCAGATATTGAGATGAGATTAGACTTGGTAAAATTAGAAATAAAAAAGTTGTTGTCTGGATATGTTTTATTTAAGTATTAAAATAATGCTAGGGAATAACTCTTAATTTTTTTTTTTTTTAAGTAGGCTCCATGCACAGTGTGGAGCCCAACATGAGGTTTGAACTCACAACCATGAGATCAAGACCTGAGCTGAGGTCAAGTGTCTGATGCTTAACTGATTGAGCCATTCAGGTGCCCCTGATTCTTAAAATTTTAAGAAATTTTAAATATTTGTACATTAACTTTATGGAAATCTAGTGACTTTTAGGTGATGTGTTATTAATTGAAGACCAATATCTGATAATTATCTCAATCAAGGGACAAAGCTTTTAATTTATTTGGTTCTTCCCCAGAAAATAGCTGACCCTGGTTTTCTCTGATTTTCAAACAATATTCAGAAAATATAGTTGTCAAGATGGAATAATTTACACAATACAGAGGTTTTTTTAAAAAAAGATTTTATTCATTCATTTAGTTAGAGAGAAGAGAAGGCTCATGAGCGGAGGTGGAAGGGGCAGAGGGCAAAGGCAAGATTTCATTCTTTTTTATGGATGAGTAATAACATTTTCTTTTTATTTTTTTTCTTTTTATTTTTTTAGTAATAATGTTTTCTTTATCATAACCTGAGCCTAAACCGCAAGTGAGACACTTAGCCAACTGAGTAACCCAGGTGCCCCAGTACAAAGGCATTTATTTATTTATTTATTTATTTATTTATTTATTTATTTTATTTATCTATCTATTTATCTATTTATTTATTTTTATTTAGCAACATGTGTATTTTGACATATTTTATCAATAGAGGATTATGCCCTCATAGCTCCTTAATAAATCTTAATGTATCAAATTGTAAGTTTGATTATAAGCAATCACTAGATACTTAGTGTATTTATAATTGAATGTTTGTATTATTCCTGTTTGTTACCATTCTAGCACATTTTTTAGGATAATCATTGAACATAGCTTTTGTTTCCAAGACCTCAAACTAAGAGGCTAAATGAAAACATCCTCATGTAATTCAAGAAATAAAAAGCTTAAAGTCTCACAAAGTCTGAAATAGAATGGGGTAGAGAGAAGACAGAGAGACAGTACATGTGTGCCCAAGAAAGTATCTATCCTAACATCATCTTCAGTCAAGTTTTTGGTTAACAATCTGAGTCAATTTATAAATTAAAGCATGTTTTGCAAGGTTATATTCTACCTTCATGGATTCATCTGCATTTTATAAACACATCAAGTCAAATGAGTTATAAATTGGATGATATTCTCATTATTGAAAATAGAATTAAGGGAGAAGGGACACAATTTTTATTAATTATCTAACTAAATAGGTTCAAGTTTATGTTTTTAAGAATCTTTTTTTTTTTCTTCTGACTTCAGTAAGGCGAATCATTTATTTGATTCATTGCTGACAAGAACACTGCTATGGAGATAATTCTCTTTCTCTGGATAGAGAGCAATGTGTTTTCAATCCTTTGTACAGTTTCCCTAACAACCCAGAATTTATTATTTTACCTGTCACTACTAGAATGCAAGTGACCATTTTCTATAACTTAGGTGCTTAGATGGCTGGTGGCTATTGTCAATCAAACTATTTTAATGGTGCCTGTTTGTCCAAGGTATTATATGGATAAGAGCATTGGGAAAGTTTTTTTTTTTAAATAGGAAATGATATCAGCTGTAATAAGTTTGGCAAATCCTGAATGGGGTATATGTTTTTATGTTGAGAACAAGTTCAGGCTATGTGCAGTTTGAGATAGAAAAGTTGATAGCATTTGCTTCAGACGAGATAGTGTCTTTGTCAGTTTAGGCTGCTATAACAGATTACTATAGACTGGATAAATTAAACAAAAACATTTATTTCTCACAATCTGAAGGCTGGATATTCAAGATCAAGTGTCTGGGGAGGACTTCCTCTTAGATGACCTTTTTCTCATTATATCCTTACACAGCAGAGAGCAGACAGAAAAATCAAACTGTTTTGTTTCTTTTTATAAGACCACGTTTTTCTTTCTTTCTTTCTTTCTTTCTTTCTTTCTTTCTTTCTTTCTTTCTTTCTTTCTTTTTTTTTTTTGTTTGAAAGAAAGAGAGAGAAAATCGCAAGCAGGGTCCAAGCCCATCACAGAGCCCAGCCTGGGGCTCAATCTCACTATCCTGAGATCATGACCTGAGATGAAATCAAGAGTCTGAATGCTTAACTGACTGAGCCACCTAGGCACCTCACAACCACTAATCTTATCATGAGGGCTCCACCCTCAACTAATCCTAATTACTTCCCCAAAGCCTCACCTTCTAATACCACCATTAGGGAGGTGGGTTTCAACATATGCATTTTGGGGAACACAAACATTTAATCCATAATGTAAACTAACACACTTTATTTGGAATTATTATTTGATCCTATTTCCTCTTGCCAGCTTGCTCAGGTCACTGTACCCAGGAGCTTTCAGAGATATATGAGTATTGAGTTTAATTATCACACATATTCATGTTCTATTTGCATCTTTAAGGTTAATCCTGAGTTTAAAGATTAGCAACAATATCAAGTGTCCTGTATGTGCAACAGAATCAAGTAGGCAAAACCACAGAACACTTTCTTTGTGGTCTTTTGCTGGGAAAAGCTAAGGAAACTTCCATTAGCTAATATAATACCTTAAACGTATGTAGGGACCATTACATAACTGGACAGAAGTATTTTACAATTTGTGTTTCATCTCCAGCTTCATGCCATATTATAACAATATGACTTTCATATAAAATTCTGTATCAAGGGATAACATGACCAGTTATAAATTCTTGAATTAAAATTTTCAAATGCCTTTTATAGACTGTCAAGAGAAAAGTGGGCCACATAGTAAATCTCATCTACCTGGAAGATATATAACATATGTAGAGATTCATAATGGTATTCATAATGTTATTCATAATAACATCAAATTCCTGTGTTCTAGTAGTATGATTATGAAGCACTATTACAATAATTTTTTATAGGCTAGTTTTAGATAGATAGATAGATGATAGATAGATAGATGCATTCATATTACTTATTTCTCAGAATAGATTGTCATTAGATTATTGACAATGTGTAGTGGGAAGTACAGAAATTTTGGTATACATTAGAAGTAAATGTGTTAAATTAAAAAATGTTGAATCAATGTAATAATATTGATATGCTATATTAATATTAACATATATGAGATGTTTTTTGTCAGGGTGTGCTTTAAATATTTTATCTTATATATAATTTTATGCTGTCAATAAACATAGGTTAGAGTTATCAACATGTCTCCCATGTTTACAGATGAGTAAAATGAGGCCTAGAAATTGAAGTACCTTCTCATTATGGCAGAATTATATACTACATCATACAATTGGCTCCCTGGATTATATTGTTCTCTGTTTCAAAAACATTGTAGCTTTTAGCTACTACTTTGTGCTGCATGTGTAAGGACACACTGGCTGAGATGTTCTTTATTTGTAAATTGCCATCTTTTAGACCTTTCTTAGAATATTGAGAAATACAAATAAGTCTGGGTAAAGAAAACCTTCTTTGTCTAATGCTGTCATTATTATAGTAAAACCTGAGTTTGAGACTTTACTTTTTATAGAGTTCCTGATTTGACTTACTATATAACTGGATTGGGGAATTGCAAGGTGATTTATAACATGTTTTATTGAATTTGATTCTCCATGAATAACTTAGCACAAGTGTTATTTATTTATTTTTTTGGTGATAAGAACTTTTTCTCTTATTCTATTGCCTGGTTTTTGGAGAAAGGATTTGTTGCACATATTTAAGAAAAAAATACTTCGAAATCTCAAAAATATATTTTCCTTTACAAAACATGGTTGAAAGCTCTAATTCTTTACATACTGTGGATAAAATAAATATCTAAGTTAAATGTATAAATGTTAATATTTTAATATTCTGGTATGTCTTTTAATCTCTTAATATTTTCCTTGTGTTAAGTGAATCTTTACCTGGAGCTGTAATTTGAAAATTATTTGTGTATTGGCATGTGAACTAGATTTATGCTGTGTTTATTTGTGCTTTGCAAGGGAGAACTAAATGCCTGGTAAAGCAATATTTATTCAAAATGAAAAAAGTAATTATAGGTGTAGGGAAAAATCCATCTGAATAATAAAGATAGAAAGAGTTCCCTCATGATTGAGGTGATAAGGTTTTAGTCACATTGAGCGGAGTGTCTTTCACTGCTACTTATTTCTAACAAGCTACAAGTGTGAATTTCATGGAGAGGGTGAAGAGGTGATGACAGTTCTGTGATTCTAACATATTCATAACCAAGAAGCTCTGATGAATGGATTTTGGTTAATGCTAAAATATTTCACTGTCCTGCAGGTACGCTTTAATACTCCTTTCATGCAAAGAATACTGATTCTTTGCTTCTAAATAATGTGCCAGTCAGGCACTTGAATATGCACTTGCAAATCAAGTTTAATCTGAGAATAAATGGACACTATGTGTTTAGACAAACTACTAGGCACCTGAGGACCTTCCAAATTTCCAAAAGCAAAAAGCTACAATACTCAGAGTTTCCTCTGTATAATGAGATTTGATATATTTTCTTCTAGACATTTTGGCATATGCGTCATAAACTAAATCAGTATGTTAAATATATACATCATATATATTGAATATTTATATATGCAAAAAGTATACAAATGTGTTGAATTGATTAATTTTCACAGACTGAACACCAGCACCTAGATCAAAATATGCTAGTACCAGCACCACAGAACTCCCCTCTTTTCTCTTCCAGATATTATCCCTCTCTTCTAGGGTAACTATTTCCCTAACTTCTAATACCATCAATTAGTTTTTAAAACTTATGCAGTTACACGTATAATCGTGTGGAAATATAATTTTTTGTGCCTGCCTTCTTGTGCTCACTGAGAGGTTTGTGAGAACCGTTTATGTTTTTGTAGGTAAAAATATCAGGACCACAGGATATGTGTCTACTTAGCTTCACCAGGATTTTTTTCAGACCTTTTTCCAAAGGTGTGCTATCAGTTTATACTCACATCAGTAGTAATAAGGGTTTTGTTTGTTCTATTCTGTAGTCAATATTGGTATTATCTGCCTTGTCTTCTTATGGTAGCCATTTTGGTGAGAGAATAGTGGTATCATATTTGGCACTAATTTGTGTTTTGCTTTGCACGTCAGAGTTGAGTTCCTTTTCTTTTTTTCTTTTTATTTTATGGTAGTCACAGAGAGAGAGAAAGAGGCAGAGACACAGGCAGAGGGAGAAGCAGGCTCCATGCACCCGGAGCCCGATGTGGGATTCGATCCCGGATCTCCAGGATCACGCCCTGGGCCAAAGGCAGGCGCTAAACAGCTGCGCCACCCAGGGATCCCTTGAGTTCCTTTTCTATCTATGTAAAGTATAGCATGGAATAGATTATGTCATACAGCATAGCCACTGCTCAATTGGATACTCTTATAAATTAGTCAGCTAATATGTTGTGGAGAATAGAGCAGGGTGATTGAATTTAAAATCTTGGCCTAAAAAAAATAAATAAATGAAAATAAAATCTTGGCCTGTGGTTTTAGAGTGCCTAGACTATTAAAAATGACATTTAGTCTATATTCACACACACACATACATCATATATATACTATATATGTATATATGTATATATGTATATAAATACATATATTTCAAATTATGCATTTATATTCAAGGGAGATTTTATAGAAACATTATATATCTATAATGTAATCTAATAAAATATTAATATAATAATGTAATAATTCATATATATTTTATATGAATTTCTCAAGCCTCCCCCAAATTCCCAACTCTTATTATCTATCCAACTCCTGGCTAGACATCTCCTTCAGCTGGATACCCAGCAGGCAACTTAATTTCTCCATGTCTAAACAGAAGTGTTGATTTTTTTTCCTACTTTTCCCTTCATTTGTCAAATCCTTCAGTGTTTTCCATTTTAATAAGTGTCAATTATACCCATCTTATTGATTAAGATAAAACCTTATCCCTCATTTCTGATTCTTTTTTTGTTAAGGATTTGTTTGTTTGTTTGTTTATTTATTTATGAGAAAGAGAGAGTAAGCCTATGTGAGCAAGCAAGTTGGGCTAGGAGCAGAGGGGGAGGGAGAGGGACAAACAGACTCCATGCTGAGCACAGGGCCTGATGTTGGGCTTCAGCTCAGTCTCTCCACTGTGAAATCATGATGTGAGCCAAATTCAAGAGTTGGATTCTCAACTGATGGAGCCACTCAGGTGCCACTCCTGATTCTTTCTTTTGACTCCATCTCAAAGTAAGTTATAAATTACCTCAATTCTCACCTTTCACACAACAACCATTTAAGACTAAACAATATCCGCATCCTACCAAGATTACAATAAAAGCTTCTTGATTGTTTTTTTCTGATTTACTCCTGCTACTTGATCTTTGCAGAGCAACCTGAGTTGTCTCCCACAAGGGTAGATCACATCACACACTTTTCTGCTTAAACTATCAAGTAATACTCCATTTCATTTAAAACATTTTCCAAATGCCTTTCTCTAACTGATCTGGTGCATGATTGGACTTAAACCTCATTTCACTTAATCTGGGTGGAATAGGATTGGCTTACTTTTTCCCAAATGCCTGATCCAATTAGTTTGTCACCAAACTAACTTGGCTGACTTCCTCTTTTCCAATAGCCGCTCCATTTCTATCCCCTCTGTCAGGAAATCAGACTGGCTTAGCCTTTTTAATCTTACCTCCTAGATTTTGAAATCTTCATCTTTCTCTTCTGGTTTTTCAGGGACAAGAAACAGATCATTTACTTTTTTTTCAGTATTCTGTTTCCCATTTTTGTGGCAGCATTTATTCTATGCTTGGTTCCCTTCTTAGTCTTTTTTGATTCTTAAAGGCTTAGTATGGAATTCAAACTAGAAAAAATGTCATCACTTCTCTAAAAATTTTCCTGTATATCTCCAATCTATTTATCCTATAGCAGATGGAGACCTATTGATATTTTGAAGACTTCCTTGGTTTTATCACTGAGATTTCACTGTCTGTTAGCAGCGCAAAGCAATTGTAATCAGCCATGAAACCTGGTGCACAATCCAACTCTAAACAAAGGATAGTCCCTTGCTCACTATTCCAGGGTCCATGTGAGTCAATAGGATTCTTGCTAACTATCTCCTAAAAGAATACCTGACATTTATCTCTCACTGGCCAAATTGATATCTTCCTCTAAAAGGTAAGAGTTGATTCTAAACAAGGAACAAATTGCCCAGGCTGGTATGACTAATAATTGTTGGATTTGAAATTCTGGTCAATCAAGTACTGCTACATGCAAAAATTCAAGTAAAATTTTAGCTTTAAAATGTACTGGATTGTATCATGTTTCTTAATTTCAATGTAGAACCAGAGTATGGAGTTCGAGTCCTATAAAAATAATTTACCATACTTTATTCTAATGGTGTAGGTTATTTTTTAGGAAATTTCTTATGACTTTATTTCTGTGAAACAACTCAATGATCTTCTCTTTATGTTTTGTTGGTGACTATTTCTCACAATCTTGACTATATAGATAATCCCAGCTTTTTTTAATCGAAAATGCAATATCTAAAAATATTCATATTTCTGTTTTAAGAACTTATAAACAATTATATCTGAATATGACATTGAATGATCATCTCATCAATACTTTGGACTTTCAACAAGACTAAAATTAAATTACCCTAGAAAAGTAACTGTTTATGTTCTCCTTACAATAACAAAGAATTAACTTTCTCACTTAAAGAGTAATATTCCCTCTTATGTTGGTTCAGAAAGTTCCGCTTGATTTCTCAATTGAACGTCCTTACTTGTTTATTGTGTATTTCTATTCTCATCTCAAAAAGATTTGAAGAATTACTTTTAGCCATTGGTAATAGCAAATACATTTATTTTTGGATTTTATTGTTTTTGTTCTTGAGATTTTTAAGCAAAGGAAAATATATCTTTTCTTCCTTGGAGTACTATGCTTCATACAATTCAATTGCAGCGGTCCAGTTTAAATAAGTACTCCTTCACAACTTTTATATTGAATTGTAATTTTTAAGTTTATTGTTCTGATGACAAGCATTGAACTAAAACAAACTACTGTGTGAAATTGAGACCTAATGCAGTTAATGTCTATAAGGCTAAGAAAAGTTAATTTAAAAATATATATATAATTGTTTTCAAAGAAAAATGAGAAAATTAGATTTGGAGTCAATTGACTTGGGCAAACATTTTCTCCACAACGTAACTTAATTATCACTTATTGTTTCCATGATTCATCCATCCACTTTCATCCCTAGGAAATGAGCAGAAAAAATCCTAAACTATCACCCAGTATTGTTTGGGTCTAAGGGCTATTGTATGTAGTGGTATTTTATGATGTTTAAGAGGGAGGACCTTGGTATCAGAGACTGAAACTAAATCCCACTTCTGGCCCTTACTACAGGTGTGACCTCACTAAATCCTCAAAGCCTCATCTCTCTGTGCAAAAATAGGAATACTCATAACTTTGTCATTAAAGATTGTCATTTTATAAATGGCATACTACATGTCAGGGATTCAATAAATTATGGTTATGTAAAACTATATAAACTTGTAAGCAGGTATAAAATATAAGATTAATAACGGTTATCATTATTTTATTTAAGTAATAATATGAAAGTTATTCTAAAAGACTGTTGTTAATAAATGTGCAAAGAAATGACAGTTATGGTTCAAGATCATTTTTCAGTTTTTCTCATTCTTCTGTTTTGGGAAAAGATTTACATTTGTTTTATAACATGTATTACATTTCCTTCATACAATATTAAACTGCTAATGATAATTATGACATGGAGAAGTCCCTATTGCAATAAAGAATGCTAAGTAATTCTAATAAAACTTGTCATGAGTGAGGATGAACAAGAATAAAAGATATACAAATGTTTAAAACATTATTATAGTTCACAAGCAAAGTTTATGCCCCAATTTAGTTGTCTGATTTGTACCTTATCAAAACAATATTGCAGTTTTCTTCAGTGATAACTTTACTTCAGTAAAACTTAATAAATTGGGTTGTATTGGAAATTTAAATTTGATTTTTGCAAGAATAAATATGAGATAAGTGATACCAGCATATTTTAAATGTCAAATTTCTATAAAAATCAGGTATATCTTGAGAATACAATTTTCACTTTTCAAGAAAATTATGTGCTTGGGGCACCTGGGTTGCTCAGTGGTTGAGCATCTGTCTTTCGCTCAGGTTGTGATCCCGGGGTCCTGGGATCATGTCCCACATTGGGCTCCCTGCAGAGAGTCTGCTTCTCCCTCTGCCTATGTCTCTGCCTTTCTCTCTTGTGTCTTTCATGAATAAATAAATAAAATCTTCAAAAAAAGAAAAGAATGTCCTTTTTAAGTAGCTCTCTATACATATTATTTATTTTATTTATTTTTAAAGATTTATTTATTTATTTATTCAGAGAGAGAGAGAGAGAGAGAGAGAGAGAGAGAATGAGAGGCAGAGGGAGAAGCAGGCTCCATGCATGGAGCCGGATGTGGGACTCGATTCTGGGTCTCCAGGATCAAACCCCCGGGCTGCAGGCGGCGCTAAACCGCTGCACCACCGGGGTTGCCCTGTACATATTTTTTAAATGTTTAATTTACTTATTTTAAAGGGAGAGAGAGAGAAAGAGAGAGAAAAAAAAGAGAGATCACAAGCAGAGTGAGGGACAGGGACAAGCAGACGCTGCACTCAGTGCAGAGCCCCAGGTAAGGCTGATCCCAAGACCCTAAAATCATGACCTGAGCTAAAAATAAGAGTTGGATGCTCAATCAACTCAACTACCCAGTCACCTCTAGCTCTCTGTATATTCTACAATCACAATATTTACATTTAACTTTTTAAAAAATTGGTTCTAAGTCTCTGATGAGATATTCCACCTTTTTAATTTTCTGGATGATAATATTGTTAATTTAAGGACATTGTCAGCCAACACTAGATTCTGTATCAAATCTAAGTCTGTACCCATTGTCTGTTTCAATGTGTTGGCTTTAGTTCCAGTATTTTGGTGTTTCAAGTAAAAAAAAATATGCTGGTTTTTTTTTTTTTTTTTTTTTTTTTTTTTTTTACCTTTTAAAGTGTAAAGACCCCCAAAGATGTTATTTCTCCTCTTTTCTCCTGGTTAGGCAGGAAAGCTAACAGCCAGAATGAAGTGACTTCGAGCCAGCCCAGCTGACATCTAGAGGAGCCAAGCTATTTTCCTCTTTGTTGACACATGAAGATTTGTGAACAAAATAAATGTTGTCTTGTTTTAAGCCATTATGTTTAGGGGTAGTTTGTGTTATATGCATATTAATAATAGCAACAAATAAATTGAACATATACTTGTTAAAAGCTTTTTATACCATATATAAATATTTATGTTCAGATGAAAAACAATATATTGAGAGAACTCCAAATTATTAAAATTGCCCCCCAAATTGAACTCCAAATGACTAAAATGGCCTACAGACCCATCTCAATTTCTATCAATATACCCAGTGTTCTATAGAAATTACCAATCTGATTTCAGAACATATTTATCACATAACATCAATCTTTATGGAATAGAACAAAGTCTGAGAATTTATACTACTAGATATCAATATTTGTGCATTAGTATACAGGGAATAAGACTGTTTGGTATTGGTTATTGGTGCAATGATGGAAAAAAGCAGTTCAATGGAACATAATCATTCAGTATTAAACAATGCATACATGGTCATTTATTTACATCTAACGGGACATCACAGTGAATTGGGATAAGGATGGCCTTTTAAAATAGTATGTACTGGGGTCATTGGATATCCTTTTGTAAAACATAAATCATATGCCCCATAGAACACCACAAATAATCAATAACTTCATATAAATCAACCTGAATATGAAAGGTATTAAAAGGAAAGATTCTACAAGAAAACAGAATTTTGTATAACGTTGGTGTAGGTGAAGATTTCTCAAAAGGATAGAAAATAATGAAGGCAAAACATAGGCTAGATTATATTAAAATTAAGAAATTTTGTTGTTTAAACAACATTACAAAAGGACTGCAAAGATTCATATCCAAAACTTTATGTCAATTATAAATATAGACATATTGATACATATTGATATATACATATCAAAAGATCAAATTCATAATATATTTAAAAATCCTTCACAAGAAACATAAATGATAAATAAACCTTTGAATTGGAAGTCAATTTTATTAGTTATCAGGGAAATGTAAGTTAAAACTACAATGCAAATTACTATTCACTCAACAGAATGACTACATTTTAAAAAGGAAGACCATGTCAAATATTGATAAGATGTGGGAAAAATTGAATTATAATTGCCAAACTTAGTAAGTTTTTACAAATATCCTGTATAAAATGTTTGGATGTATCATAACAATTCTATTTTGAGACACCTAACAGAATTAAGTATATATAGATTCTCCACAATGAAAATAACCTAGGATTCCATCAGTGGTATACTGCTTAACTGTGTTATATTCATACCATAGAAAAACACATGTATCTAAAAAGATATTGGGGAAAATTGGCCAAACACAAATGAGTGCATACTGATTCCTCTAATCTGTTTCCTATTTTCTATATGTACGATTCAATAAAGAATTCTAAAGATACAAAGAATAGTCCCACTTCTAATTCTGAGGTCTCATACTCACCATATTATTTCAGAGGGTTCTGACCCTAATGATTTTATATAAGGATATTATTTTATTTTATCATAATTTACACAAACTGACTCAAAGTTTAAGTAAATTTGAGGCAAGAAGTGCTCGCTGAAATTTGTAAATTAAACAATAAAGCATTCCTCTCAGTTCAGTTTATCCTTTTATTATTTCTGACAGACTGAAATTGGTTGTCTTATGTCACGTATAATGTTTCATTGTTTCCTAAGTGCTACTTAATCACAATTGGTGGATATTATACCCATATGTATAGTTGAGCAACTTACTATTACAGACATTAATGAAATTTCTTAATTTTACACCAGTAGAAAATTAGAGAATTTTGGATCAAACCTAGTTGTATCACTGTGGCACTAAATTGTGTTGCCAGTGACAAAGACTCATTCAAATATGATGTCTTGTAATTTATTTTTATTTGAAAATTTCTATTAATACAGTGTGACCACAATAATAATAATAAAAAGTAGAGGCTCCTGGTGACTCAATTGGGTAAGTGTCTGACTCTTGATTTCTCCTCAGGTCATCATCAGGGTTGTGAGATCAAGCCCTGCATACAGCACCATACTGGATGTGGAGCCTGCTAAAATTCTCTCCCCCCCTCTCCATTTACTCCTCCCCTCTCTCTCTAAAAAAAAAAAAAAAATAATAATAATAATAAAAACAACTTATCTGTTTAGCATCATATGTTTTACAAAGCACTATTGTTTAGGGGTGCCTGGGTGGCTCAGTGGGTTAAGCATCTGGGGCATCTGGATGGCTCAGTAGGTTGGACATCTGCCTTTGGCTCAGGTTGTAATCCTGGGGTCCTGGAATCGAGTCCTGCATCAGGCTCCTCACAGGGAGCCTGCTTCTCTCTCTGCATATGTCTCTGCCTCTCTCTCTCTCTCTGTGTCTCTCATGAATAAATAAATAAAATCTTTTTAAAAAAAAAAACACTATTATTTAAAGAGCTACTCCCCTTGCTCCAAAAGAAAATGATCATTTGGTCTCTTAAATATTTTTTGATTAAATTTACATTCTTCAATGTAGCAATATTAAAACTTCTCATTGCTAGATTTTGTTGCTTGTGATTGCCTGAGTTCAGGTAATTAGTAACTTGTCTAATATGATATGCAGAATAATTAATATAACTTAATGAAAAGTAATTTTTAAATCCTTATGTAATTCTTAGGATTACAGTAATGAAATTACTATCTAAAGGTCATAATAATATCATTTTTGGAAAACATCTATTTAGGACTGAATTAAGCATAAGTCATATTTTCTCATTTATTGATTACAAAAAATGAAATCAGAACTTTTAAAGGTGGTTTATATTTAATGTTCACTTTGTTGGCATTTAGTTTTGATATTACAGTCTCTACATTGATACAGTCATTGATACATTGATATTACAGTCTCTGAAGTTGAGGAATAATTCTTAGAAGGCAATCCTTGAATAGATTTATATAAAGTTATCAAAATAATGGAAATGTGAAGTTTGAATAAAGTTGTATTTTTACTTCTATCCTGAATTAAATTGAAAGAAACTAATAATTCATATTTTATATGTTTAAAGAACAACTTGCTAATGTCAAAAAGGTGATAGTAGTGGACTGAAACATCCCCATATACATTCTGAATATTAAATATGACGAGTTATTTGTATATATTTTAAATTTTAGCTTCATTGTATTATGTCCTGCGTCTCCAAAACTTGTTAAACTGATTATTGCCACCAAATACTAGCAAATGCTGGTTAAATATCATTTCACAGTTTAAGTTTTAGTATGTAACCCTAGAACTGATAACAATTGTTCATTTTGTTTTCAATATTGATGATTCTATCAAATCATTCTCAACCAGCCGACTTTAGAGGATTAATATGTAATAATGTAAGATTTCATTACAATATTTTTTTCAATCAGTTTTGGACTTCTTGAAAATTTAAACACCATATGTGCTGGCATTTTTTTCTTTTCCTTTTCTGTATTTCCATTTTTTTGACTTTATGAAAGAAACATTTTCCAAGAAATTTAATAACATAAAACAGATGACAGCTGAATTTATAAAAAAACAAATGTTATCACAACTAAAATACACAAAGGAAAATGGCACAGTCATGATTATTATGTAGCTATATTTTTCTTAAGCAAGCCCAAAATAGGAGAAAAACTTGTTAACTGATCTTTCTATGAGTCTTCAATCTTTTTATTCTGATAGTTTCTTTCCAAGTTATCCAGATCCTAAGAGTTATGTAGTATCCTTCCAAGAGTAAAATAGCTTTTTTACCATTACATATACTTAAATATTTTATTAGTACTATTATATACAAAGGATATACTACTTATAAATTATTGTATTTTATGAAAGGGGTTTTAATAGAATATGCTAACACTATTAGCAACTGCATTTACTGATCATTTGAAAGTAATAATGGTGGTTTCTCAATAGTCCAAATATTGATCCCATTTCATATGCTTATTAATCTATTACAATTAAGTCTTTGTTTCTAAGTTGGGGATACAATAATAAAAATGATTCATCAATTTATTAGAAGAAAGAGGAAATGTTCTGAATTGAAATAAGAAAGTCTATAAAGTTCTATTTAAATTATTAGAATTAAGGATTTAAGTTAGGAATATGTAGATTCTTCTTGAATTTTCAATGACTTTATATCATTTGTTAATATAAAACTTACATTTTACTAGGAGATATGTATTTTACTGTATAACATTCAATTTTTGTTATATTTCTATAATGAAATTAAGGTTTATGTCTAACAATTCCCACATTATGCAATTTGTTTTCAAAAGCGGGGTGAATTACTTCATTTTATAAATCTGAGTAAGAAATATGTGAACAGGGAAGCCCGGGTGGCTCAGCAGTTTAGCACCTACCTGCCTTCAGCCCAGGGCCTGATCCTGGAGACCTCGGATCGAGTCCCACATTGGGCTCCTTGCATGGAGCCTGCTTCTCCCCCTGCCTGTGTCTCTGCTTCTCTCTCTCTCTCTCTCTCTCTGTCTTTCATGAACAAATAAATAAAATCTTAAAAAAAAAAAAGAAATATGTGAACGTTTCAATTTTAAGGATTCCAGTAGAGAAAATATAGTTTAATAAAATGCTAGTACTTATTCACTTACAGATATTACTTATGGCTTTCTTTTATCATTTTTATCTATCTTTTCAGGATAACAGATTAACATTTTAGAATAATCCTTTTGAGAAAATTATATTGTTTTCTAAGAAATAGATCTTCTAAAGAAATATTCTTCTCTCTACAAAAATTACCAAATAATTGACTCTCCTGGTCTCTCTTAAATTCCTTTCCATTAAAAACTCAATACAACAATACAACCCCTCCCAAATGATTGTGATAATTTCACCAAGAATATTATCATATTCTTCCAACCAATGGTTTCCTTTTTTAACCTAATGAATTGTCTATCATCGACAGCTTCTATTATCATACTCTCCCAACCAATCTTCCATGGTGGTAGCTTTGAATTTTTTAAATATAAATTCCATATACTCTCCATGGGTTAAATATCTTCAACAGAATATCATTATAAAGATCATATGTTTGAATATGGCCTGTATGATCAATCAAAATTCTGCTTTTCTTATTTTATTATTCAGTCTCTTCCCAAGTGTTATAACCATATAATATCCAATGTATTCTTGCTTCTGGACATAATGAGTAGCTTCCATCAGGCTAATAATCCTATCAAGAAAGAGTAGAAAAGACTTCTCTGAAGCTCTCAGAGAGCTGCTGAGATAAAAAGGTTTCAAGAGTCAAGACAGCAGAAAGAAAAGAATAGCCGTGTGAGCTGAAATTCTGCAAGATTTCCTCTCTGGCCATGTACCAAGAAAGATACTGAAAATCCAGTAGTTTATAGTGATGTAGCTGACAAACCAGAAGTCTTAGCAGTCTCACAGAGCTTGAGAAGCAAAGGAAGTAATTTGGCACTCTCAAGGTAGACAGGACTTGAGGGAGTCAATCGCCCAGTGAGAAGGGAGAAAAAGGGGAAGTGAGCCCTGCCCTCATGTTTTTTACCAGGAGGCTTTTACAGAATTAGAAATTCTGCCAATCTAAGCGGAATCATGTGGAAACAGATAGTAGTTTATAGTCTTACAGTGATGAGGAGACAAATACTCAAATTCAGAACCTTCCAAGGAAAAGAAGTCCCCACAAACTCCCTAGATTCTCAGGTAGGACCTCTGGGGTTCTACACATCAGTAGGCAGAACTTAAGAAATACTCCAGCCCAGCTCTAGTCAGCTCAGCCTCTAATTAGATTAAGATGTTCTATTCTTATCCCATTTGTTTAGCAGAGAATAGGATTCAACCCTTCATGAAAGAAGATGATTCTATTCTATCAAAGATTACCCTACAGAACAAAAATCAGAACCAAGAAACAGAGCCACTGACGGTTGACCCAAATAATTGCACTTACAAGTCCCAGGTTTGATGTATTTTTGATAAATGTATCAGAAAGGACCCAGATGGAGAATTTCATCAGAGAATTGGATTACATATTTAAAAAAAAAAAGAAAGAAAAGAAAAGAAAAACCTAAAACTGACAAATACAACAGTTGAGAATTCAGTATATGATAGTATATGGAGCCACCAGAAAAGGGCATTAGTGAAATGAAAGAGAAGTCAATAGAAATATTCAGTTTGAATCGTAGAGAGCAAAACATAAAAAAGAGAGAAAAAAGATTGTTGGAAACATTGGGATACAGTGAAAATGTCTAATATACTAATAATTGGAGTTTCAGAGAGAGAGAGAAAAGTGAGAGAGAAAGCAAGATCAAAATAATATTCAGAGTGTTTAATAAATTTTTCATATGTATGCCCATGCTGATTCTTACCCTGTTCAAATAATAAATTTTTACTTTGTACCTGTTTTTCATAATACCTTGTTTTTATTTAACACTGTTCTTACCACTACATGTTGCCATTGTTTGTATATCCATGGTAGTTAGCACAAGAAGTTCTTAAAATTTCCTTTCTAGATGAGTAGTTAAGTATTTAAAAACATACTGTACAGGACAGATTTCTCTTCCATTATATACTTTGTTTGCTCTTTACAACTTATTAAAAAAAAGATATATTTATTTACTTTAGACAGAGAGAATGTGAGAGGAGGAGTAGAAGGAGAGGGAGAGAGAATATTCAAACAAACTCTCTGCTGGGCACAGAGTCCTACATGGGGCTCAATTCCAGAATCCTGAGATCATGACCTGAGGCAGAAATTCAGAGTCCACCACTTAAATGACTAAGCTATTCCGGTGCCCCCAACTTGTTTGCTCTTAAAGTTAGTATTTTAGTCTAGTAATACTTGTCTCTAAGGTAGTTGAATGGAGAAAAATATAACTAAAGACTCTATATTTGGCACCAATTAATTGTATATAAGAAATCACATAAATAAGTATTTGATGAAAAGAATTAGAGAACTAGAGTGGAAATGAAATCATTTAGGTATGAAAGAAATAGCATATGTTTTAAACTTGCCTCTTTGCTGCAGAGGAAACACAATATTCTCTCCCCTTTCTCCCAACTGCCAGTATATAAACTTTGAGTTTATTTTATTACATAAAAGTTATGGTTTTATGTCATTAAAGCAGAATGAGACAATGAAATTAGAAGTAAAGTATCATTTTCCACTTTTGTCATCTGACAATTTATAAATATTATCAATAATATGGCTTTAAACAGCAATGCCAGTGGTAGACTTTCAAATTGAAATGAAGATATATGCTATTTGCCTTTATGAGGTCTTCAAAGCCTTAAAGAAAATCTGATATAGTCAAGCATCTTTAGATTTAAATCTACTCTCAATACAATCGAATCAGGGAATAGAAAAAAATAAGCTTTGTCTTCTCTGTCTTGCAGAAAATTACCTTTATGCTTTCCAGACCTGCTGGGTCAAATGTGAAGGTAAGCCAACGTGTATTTTTGGTTTACTAGATGATTCTAACAGATGCACTCAATAAAATTGTTATGAACATGTACTTCAAATGAAAGGGCATTTGGCACATCCTACATAATTGATTTTAAACTGCATTTTTCTTATTTTTGAATTTTTTAAGCCATAAACAAAAGATTTCTATTATCACTAAAGATTCTAATTTTCAGTATAGTTATATGACACACAAAGCTGACAGTTTTTGTCCTTGTTATGGCATAAATTAGAAGGAACAGGAACAAAATTGATTATTAATTACCCTGAGAGCAGTAGAACAAAATTAATAATATCACAGCCTCTAGTCTGGGATCAGTGGCTTCTTAACCAATACAGAAAAATAGTTTGAACTGCGATCAATTTTACCTAGATTAGAAGATATTAATGGCAATTAATGAGCATGTAACTTTGAATTCAATGAGGTCTACAAAAAGAAACTATGGCATCCATACCACTTTAGCAATTTAGGTAATTTGGCTCAGGATTATTATAAAAAGGGCTTGGGTAATTGTAAGACAATAATAAAATGATGTATGAATGTGGAGCATGAACTTGAGAATGCTATACTCAATGTCTGACTTGTTTCTAGTAGAAATAAATAGATTCTTGTTGTATTATTAGAAGTATATAACTGCTAATATTGTTATGTTTGCAGATATTTTAAAAATAACTGGTCTAAATAATATTTTTATTTATAATTATTATTTCATTATATTTTCATTTCTTGTCACAGTATGATAGAAATGAATTTTATTTATTAGATTTACTTTAGCATCTTGTCATAATACCATCATTTCACAGCATGACCATTTCCTCAACTATATTCAGAAATACTAAAGCCTAAGTATAGGATTTAATACCAAAATATTTTGAACATGAAGTAGTGAATATTTCATTCATTCTGACTTTAACACAAAATATAGATATGCATATATTTTTTAAGCTGAAATTTTTTCCCTTTAGTTACCTATAAACACTGTTATTTGTTTCAGTATTTGTCTGTATTTCAGACTGAAAGCAATGGTTAAATTTAGGCTTAGATATAAAGCATTCAATTACCCTGTCATAAAGAATGTACATGCCATTAGGTTTACAAGTTGAAACTAATTTACATAAAATAGAAATTTCAGTCTAGATGTCAAAATCATGAGTCTATCTTGATTTATCACTTTCTATGTAAAACTAGGCATTTGATCCACTTATGATACTGATTGTCTTGTATTCCTGCCCCCAGTGAAAGAGATTTTATAAAGCCTTTTCCAAAACTTATTCTTGTGAATGCAGACACCAAGCTGTTACTTCAAGTAGTCAAATAATTAACAAAATATCTTTGGAGGGACACCTGGGTGTCTCAGCAGTTGAGCTTCTGCCTTCGGCTCAGGGCGTGATCTCAGGATCTCGCATTGAGTCCCCACATTGGCTCCTTGCAGGGATCCTGCTTCTCCTTCTGCCTATGTCTCTGCCTGTCTCTCTGTGTCTTTCATAAATAAATAAAATCTTTAAAAAATATCTTTTGGAAAGGGTGATATTGAAAACCTGGTTTGATTGTGTCTTCATGAAAAAAATATGTTTGTTCACTGAGAAATCATAGAGGATATGACTCTTGGAGTTCATAAAAAGAACTGCAACATTATTATACATGATAACATAATGTTCCATAGAAAATCATCAAAATTTAGAATTTGCTTCAACTGATTATACTCCAGATCAAAAAACCAACATGTATGGTGATGCAGAAATCCAAATAGGTATTTTCAATCCTGAACTGGTGAATTTAGGACCAAGATTTTTCAAGGAAAGAATGGGAATTTATCCATGAGATGCGACTGAAAGAAGGCAGGATAAATCATCCCATCCTCATAGGGCAAGAGAAACATAAATATTTCAAGGTCATTAAGCTTCAAAGTGGCAGAGCCAAGCGTACCTAACCTTTGTTACAATCACTATTCCAGTGGATTTCAAACTATTTTTATCAGCTAATTTTTTATTGGATTGAATAGGACAAAGTTAAATCTGAGCCTCACCGGTTGAAGCTGGGGTGACGAGTAGTCCATTTATGTTTCTACACCAAATCTCACCCATTCCTGGTTTTCACAGTGATTCCAAGTCACTTCCACAGAAGAAACTCTAGATTTTTGTAAATGTTTAAAAAATCACTGCATTTAAGGCATTAGGTGCCACATTAATATATCAATTTTTCTCTTGACATATTATTAATATTAGACATTGCCATGAATACATAACCATGAATTAGCTTATTAGCTGGTTATCTGAAAGGCAGAGAAGAAAATTAAGAATTTCTTGCTAAGATTCCTTGGAAGCAATCAGACTACTCTGAAATACACAAGAAAGTCTGGATTGTGAGGACTTACATGATGAACTTCCCTTAAGAAAGTACATAGACTTATAAGTGCATCACAAGGGTAAGGTAAGCAAAATGAAGGTGCATGATAAGACACAATTAGAAAATTAGTAATAAGACATTATAAAGCAGTTTTTCAGAGCTCTTTCACCTATATCTTTCTGCTTTCTGTTAGATCAAAATATGACAATGTATGGTCAAGTGTGATAAGTGCTATAAATAAGGAAGTGAAAAATATAAAAACTTAGAAATAGATAATGGTACTTTTCTAGGTAAACTCATTGGGATGAATTCATGGATGTAGTTGTACATAATCTGGGCTAAGTAGAACAAAGGGGTATTGGAGGAAATGGGACACAGGGCAGATATACCAAGGCATTACTGACTATTCTTTCTCTTAGCTCACATGATTCTCAAAATTTCCTATAATCTAGAGCTATTCATTTTAGATAATAATATATCTTAATGTTTGTATAACCTCTGACACCATAAAGAGATACCTAGATCTCTTATTTTCTCTGATGTTTTCTTCCCTCAATAATTCTGCTCTATTCAAATATTTTGGCACTCTGCTTCTTAAAGCCAAATAGTTTTATGAGTGTGTAGTGTTGCAACTGATCATATGGTAAAACTTCCCAGAATCTACCCTCATTCCTTTAAGGTTAGGAAACCATTCTAGTCAGAAGTCTTTAGTATCATGGCCCCTCTAAAAAAACACATAGAATAAGAACTGCATAAATTGGAATACTTCCCCCATCATTTGTCACTGGAGAATCACCACTGACATTGCCAAACTCTCTGAAGTTGGCAGATCGGTGCCATGTCTTCAATAATTAGCTTCTGAAAATCATAGATGGGATATTCTCTTTTGCTTTAGATACTGATTGGTTATATGCAAAGAGAAGGTATCAGTTTGCCTATGATCTGTTATAGGAAAATTTCCTGACCCTTCTCATATTGCTATAATCTGACCTTTGTAATTTTGTCACTATCTCACATATATTTACTCAACTGAGAAGATTCTAAGGCATGAATGATCACACAGTAGTTTTACCAACATTGTCCCATACATGACATTTCTGTGATTAATTCTGAGACATTAAGTCTCAGAAAAATAAATAATACAAGTAGTCATCTACACCTAGGGGATGAGAGGCTTCCAAAAACCATTTATCCTTGCATACACTATCACTCTGTGAACTTCTCTAAGGCAGGGAGATTATTTTAGGTTTTCCTCTTGATTTTTATCATCTACCTCAGCTTCAGGCAAGCAGTGAAAAACATATGTGTTTAATGAGTGAAGTTGTGTGTGTGTGCTTTAGTAAATATTGAAACAGCTGATTTGCTAGTGTACTTGCTACCAATGTATTAATCTTTATGCTAAAGTTGTGTCATGGATTAGTGAATATATTTAGTTTTACTTAAAAATAGAAGTATTATCTAATTCTTATAAATTATTTGAGAACCATATTTCTTTCAAGTTTCCAAAATGTCCAGATTGCAATATAAAATATGTCAAGGTTTTGGCTACATTTTGATGGAAATATTATAAAATATGTCATTAGCTATATTTTAAAAAATTGTTTAGAATAGTTGTACAATAATCTTAAAAAGAGAGTGAAGAAACTTTAGACACAGTTTGCACCTGTGTTGAGATTACCATCTTAGGGAGATATTTGAGCTTACATATAGGTAATTATCAATGGATATTTCCTATATGGATGGATGGTTGTTTGAAAAATACATATATAAAAACTTTGATAGAAGTACAGTAAGCTGAAAACTATTCAGCAATTTCAACTAGAAGGATGCATGCAATCACAGAAACAAAGATAATAAAACAGACTTGGGAGTGACATAAGTTTAAGATTAAAACATTTTTTAGGATCTCATGTAAAGTGGGGTAGAGTTGCAAGACAAGGATAGAACAAGACAGGGGATCCCTGGGTGGCGCAGCGGTTTGGCGCCTGCCTTTGGCCCAGGGCACGATCCTGGAGACCCGGGATCGAATCCCACATCGGGCTCCCGGTGCATGGAGCCTGCTTTTCCCTCTGCCTGTCTCTCTTTCTCTCCCTCTCTCTGTGACTATCATAAATAAATAAATAAATAAATAAATAAATAAATAAATAAATAATAAAAAAAAGGATAGAACAAGACATAGCTTGTCTCTGTTTTCTCCTCATCCTCCTCTCCTCTTTTTCCTGCATCTTCTCCCATTATCTTCCCTCTTTCTTAAGCACATCTGCAACTATCACCAATTTTTCAAAATGAGCAAGAAATCCCACACACAAATTGGAAATCTGCTTGGGAATAGTTAATAAACTGTTTCAAGAAAGGGGTTGGGAGTTCATCAAAAAGTAAATTTGGTTACAAAACTCTGAATAAACAAATTTGAGGGATAATTTAAAGGACAAGAAATCTACAAATATAGCCATAATGCACATATCTTTATTCACATCTTTTTCTTTTGTCCCTTCCTTCCTGAAAAAACAAAACAAAACAAAACTATCAGGTTAGAAGAAAGTAAGTAAAGATCTACAGAGGTCCAGAGGGCATATGCAGAAGCAATAAATCCAATTCTTAATTTTTTTCAAGCTTTAATAATTTCTTTATGAATTCATGTGAAATTTTCATTTCCCTATATAATATATTGATTTACTTTATTGTGAGAAGTAGTGTTTTTACATTAAAATATGAGCTTTCTTGGCAATTGAATAAGAGGGATAACTTTTATTTTTCCTGCAGCTTTCACATATTCCCTATATACTGTTGTATGAGGGGCATTTATTAGGCTAACTTGAGAGAAATAGTAACTTTATAGGATATGTTTAAAGCACCCTAGAGGGCAGAAGACAAATAAGACTTTGGTTATCTTGTGATGACAAAGATTAAAATGTGAAAAGCAGCTGTTATATGAAAGTGTTTGATAATAGTCTTCAATTACAGGCGCAAAGACTGAGGACATGGGATAGAGTCAGTCAATAATTTGAACAAAATAAATGTGAAATAATAAAGGCTATCCTTCCTATGGTAAGTTATCATGAAGTTATTCCATAAAACACAGACAATAACATTAACTCTCCATTGAGGAATTTTTTTATGAAATTATACTATTAAGGCATAAGTGATTGGTAAAGAGTCTCTAATAGTATATTTAAAGCATTTTGTGCTTCCTCCAGCATGTAATAATTAGATAAATTCACATGATTTGGAATTGTTTTTAATGAATTTTGCTGAAATGATTTTCTCCTGGCATTTTAAGTCATTACTGGTTTTAGTGAAATGAATAAGTGAAATCAAGCAAATATATAGGGATACATCCATCTGTGAAGCGTTTTTCAGTGGATGTTTGTCAGTGAGATTTCTGTGTAATTATATAAAGAAAGACAACAGTTAGCCGCATATCTTTTCACACACACACACACACACATTGTCTTTTCTCCAATGTATGTCTATTTGTAGAAAGAAGAAAGAAGAAAGAAAGAAAGAAGAAAGAAAGAAAGAAAGAAAGAAAGAAAGAAAGAAAGAAAGAAAGAAAGAAAGAAAGAAAGAAAGAAAGAAGTTGATATATATGTATAGACACAGATCCTTTTCCACTGGCCATTACTCAGTTTTGTTTTTTTTAAGATTTTATTTATTTATTTGAGAGAGAGAGAGACAGAGCACAAGTCGGGGCAAGTTGTACAGAGGAAGAGGGAGAAGCAGACTCCCCGCTTAGCAGGGAGCCCTAGTGGGAACTCTATCCCAGGACCCTGGGATCACTACCTGAGCCAAAGGCAGACATTTAGCCAACTGAGCCACCCAGGGGCTCCCATTACTCAGTTTTGACAAAACTCATGGTTGCCAATCAAAAAAAGGAAAAAAAAAATCATGCCTTATGGGCATTTTTGTTGTCTACCTAGACGAGTTTTGACAATATATTCCACCTCTACTTAAAAAAATATATTCCTTTATATGAAAAATTTGATCAAGTCTTATTTGTATGCTTCTCTTTGAAATTATTATCAGCTTATTACTTTTATTTTATAAATATTTATTTATTTATTTATTTGAGAGAGTGAAGGAGAGGGAGAAAGAAACTGAAGCAGACTCTGCCCTGAGCACAGAACCCAACCTGGGGCTTAATCTCACCACTGAGATCACCACCTGAGCGAAACCAAGATTTCCCCTCTGTGTATTCCAAAGGTGTTTTGTTTGCTCATTTGCATAACAGTGGTGACATTTTGTGAGTGTCACATCTTTAAAATTGATATAAAGGTGTAGAACTATTATGATTGATTTTTTTAAATTTCCTGGATATTGAAGCTAGGTAAAATAGCATTTAGTTTTTATCCATGCCATAGTAGGAATCATTGATGTAATATTGAGAATAATTACTTATAAAAATTTTGTAAAGCTAGGATTTTTACATTATTAGCAGATATGTTTTTAATTTTACAAAATGAAAACATTATAGCTCTATGATTTTCTTTCTCTTATATTTTCTCTTTATCAGTGATCTTGCAGTCTTTGAATAGGTTTAATCAGAAACAATAGAGAAAACCTGAAATTACTACCAACATTTCCACTGCCTCATAACTATTCCTGTGTTTTCCCTGTCCTTCTGGTGACAGAACTGCCTCTCTGGATAAATCTGAACACTTGAGTGGGGACGAGCTAATTATTACTCTTAAAATAACTCTTGATTCCAGGTTGAGCTCATTTGCCAAACTGGACCAACATGAGTAATTATTTATTGTGTTTTTCTAGAGATGGCAAGGAAGATTTTCTCTTTGCTTTGATGGAATCCCTATAGTCCAGAACTACCTTTAGCAATGTAGCAATAGGCAATCTGTGTGTGTGTGTGGGGGGGGGGGGGGCGGTGGGTGTATGTGTGTGATTTCAAGATTTTATTTAAATTCCAGTTAGTTAACATACAGTGTAATATTAATTTTAGGTGTGGGATTTAGTAATTCATCACTTATGTACAAAACCCAGTGTTCATCAAAAGTGCCGTCTTTAATACTCATCACTCATTTAACACATTCCCCTGCCTTTCTCTCCTCCTCCCCCATTTCGTTCTCTATAGTTGAGTATGTTTTATGGTTTTCCTCTCTCTTTGCAATGGGTAAGCTTCTTGAATATTGCCTATCCAACAAAATGAAGACCACATCCAGAGAGATGTAGTGATGACTAGTGGGGAGAGAGAGGAAGAGAGAAAAGGAAAGAGACAGAGAGAGAGAGAGAGAGTAGAAAAGCTGTGTAGAAATCTTCATGTCCCTGGTTTTATTTTTCCTTAATAGAAGCTCAAGTCAATTAGAATCAAGAACAGATAGATATTCAATTCTTACCATTTTTATTTAAATTGAGGTTTTGTCACTTATAAATAGATACCCGACTACTGTGCAAGATTGTGTTCATATTCTGGGTATCAGGGTAAATCATTTGGGAAGAAAATAAAATCTATCCAGAATTATGTACATTCTTTCATGTATTTATTCATACAGCATATATTAAACATACTTTTATGCCTGGGACTAAGCCTTTCTGGAAACATAGTCAAACTGGATGTACAAAGATCTCTGCTGGCATAATTCTCCCAATATATGGCAATTACACAAATCATTACAATGGAAGGTGGTATTTTCTTTAAGAACCGTGTGCAAAGTGCTAAAGGAGCACAGAAAACAGTGTAACAGTCAGTTCCAAGCTGCCTTTGAAATATTGTCTAATCTTCAAATATATAAATTAAATCATTAATAAAAGATGTTTGGCAAGATATACTAAATTCAGTAATACACACTAAATATACATTGTGGAATCTGAAAAGTAGCCTGAGTTTCATGTTGGAATCAATATGGTACCACATAAAGGCAGCAGAATCAAATCAAAACACTGCAGTGACTTTCAATCATGCTTACAGACTAGCATTACTTACAGACCTTTACCTATACCTTGGATCCACTCTAAATGGTTATGTTCAATTAATATGGAGTGTGCCTTGGATCTGGCTATTTAAATTGTGGCAAAGTGATTTTGGTGGGCTTCCATGGTTGATAATCACTGATCTGGATGAAGTATTTCTTGGGAAATTAGCAGGCATAGGTGAAAGGAATTTTTCTTCTCTCTGTCTGCAGTATTGGGAATTTGAAGACAATGCATGGAAATTTCCAAGTATAAGTCAAGCATCTGACATCTATATTCGGTTCATAGTGATCACCATAGTAAATAGTGAAAAGTAATAGAAAGTTGTATTTCCAAAAGATTTCTGTCGGAGGACATCACTGAGAGGACATGACCTCCAGTTGACCTGTGAGCTGGACTTTGACAATCAGAGGCTCCTCACTGACCCCCTGGTCCTTGAAATGTGCATTCTACTTGCCTTCTGGGTGCTGGAAGCTTCCCAAGGACACAATTTGGGATGGTAGTATGTTGATATAATCTGGATGGTATAGGTGACCCAGCCCAGTTAAGGTCTCTGTATAAACTTTAAGATTCTGGTGGGAGATGCAAGAATCTGTTTGTCTTGCAGCTGCCCAAGACAAGCCTGGAAAGTATGTTTTCTTGCTTGACCTATGTACCACCTTGCAACCTGGAGTGGTCTCTCTTCAGTCCCCTCTTGCCCTCCCTGTACTGGGGCCAGTTTGTGAACAGTTTCATTAATACAACAAAAACTGTAACTAATAAACATAGGTAGAACAAAATTGTTATTGTTATGCTATGATATGCTAACTTATATATTATTTATATTGCATATATATAATTTTTTTATTTTACCGGAAAACTTTTATACTCATCTGAAAGGTTTATTAAAACACAAATAATCACTGTTTATATATTAAAGACTCAATATTCAATTGATGTTCATTGGTATGTGATTTTCATAAACATTAGTAATTCTGTTTACACTTGCCTTGCTCTAGATGACTTGAAAAAGAATACTAGATATTTCTATAAAAATGAGCCTGCAAGTGTTTCATTGAACATGAAATTCTATGCACCCAGTAATGTTATATTGCAGGGAAAAGTGAATCACATTTTCTAAATTCTAACCTGCTGAAACAAGCCTAAAGTATAAGCAATAATACCTGTGCAATATCATGTAATGAAATGAAAACAGTGAAATGCTCTTAAAAATACCGTATACTGTAGAATCACTTATTTCTTGAGTGCTAGATTCAAAACTAAAGTGAAAATTACTCAGATAAAAAAATTACATCTGTATGTCTTTTAAGTATTCTACAACATATGCTATAGATATGTACAATGATGCTTATTGAAAATGATTTAAAAACAACTGAGCTAGAGAATTAGTAATAATGAAAAAAATACTATATGCAGAGAACCTTTCAAACCATTCTGATTTTGTGATTACCATTAACTAATAATTATATAAATGTACATTGAGTACTAGGCACAATTCTAAGTACTTTACATGAATCAATTCATCCTTCCTTTCTGAGTGCAATGAAAAACTCATGATTAAATGATGCTTGTAACATTATCAAATGCAATTATTGGATCACATGGTAAGAGTATGTTTAGCTTTGAAAGAAACTTCCAAAACTCTTAATTTGGATTTGCATTAGTCTTCATCATGTTAAACTTAATTATTTTAAACTTCCCATCTGTTAATTGCAACATCTGTAGCATATCTCTTTGTTTTTGATGCCATGCCATCAGACTTCGATTTGTTGTGGGTTTTTTTTTTGCCTTTTAGTATGACTTTTAATTTTTAATTTTTTTCATTAAATGTCAGATATGATGTATCAGAAAATAGAAATTGAGGTAATTAGACCTTACTGTGAACATTCATCTCTCTCTAAGAGTTGGAGTGTTTATAATTGCTATGACTGTAGGCACCAGAAGATTAAAATTCCTCTACTATCCTTGCATTGGTCCACTGTGTTGTCTCTCGGCTTTCCTGAGAACTACTCTTTAGATGAGATCTTTACTACAATCTCTGTGACCATATTGAGTCTCTGTTAGTGTAGTGGCTAGGCACAGGGAAGGGGAAGGATTCTATAATATTATTATTAAATCTGTGTTCTAGTGGAAACATGTCCCTGAGTTGTGGCTTTTGTAAGTATTTCTTAGCTTTCTCCCCCAACTCAGGTGAGATGGAAAGGCTAGAGGGGGCTATGAACTTTCTCCATACCCAATAAAGCTTTGACAAGGTCTTTTTCCTGCAGAATCAGCCTGTGTTATGGAGAAAGCTCTAAATCTATTTCACAATAATTACTTTTCCTTCTGACAGATTCATGAGACAAATTTTCTTAGCAACTCCTCGCAAGAATCTGGTTGGTTTTCTGGAGGTAAAACCCATAGAAGTTTGTGTTCTCCCAAGACTGTAGCCCCAAGAGTTCCTCACAGTTACCTTCATAGTCTATATTCATTCTCCAGCAATTCATCAAAATCACCTTCTCTAAACTCTCCCTACAAATTTATGACTCCAGCTGTTTCTTCTCCAGGTTAGAAGCTTGCCTGAAGTTCTGACTCCTTGAATGCCTGTCTCTCTGGCTTCCAAAGTGGCAATTTCCTTTGCAAACTCAGTTCTTTGGTGTGTCCAGCATAGGGCATCAATTTTGTTTGTTCAGCTGTTTCTTATTGTAAGAAAGAGTGTAAAACTTCCAAGTTCTTTACATGTTAGCACTTAAACTAGAAGTCATGGATTTGCATTTTTAAAACCTACATTTTTATTAATATTTCCCATTTAAGTACACTATTGTAATATTTTTCATATCTCAATTGATTTTATAATTTATCTTTTCTCTAACACGGAGCATTTATTTTACTAGCAATATTAATATATTTATCTCTGCTATTATATTTTCAAAAATCTTTAAAGTTATACTACTACTACTGTAGCTCAAGATTTCTCATCAAAATTTTTATCCTTGGAATTTGCATCACAAAGGATGTATGGACAGACTACTGTTTTCAAATTTATTACAAAACATTTATTGTCTCTTTGCAGTTGTGTTAACTATCTGATATACAGTTCTGTTCACTTTTGCCTTATTTTGTTTAATTTTAGGCTTCTCTATAAATATTGAATCTCATTTTTTTACTATGTAAAACACCAATGTGGTTTGGAAATGAAAACTTTTAAAAGATGACATATTCAGAGAAATATTACTTTCATTCATACTTCTTCTACTCTTTCTTCCTGCCCTCCCCATAACAGATCATTTTCAATATTTTTTCCTTCCGTGTTTATTGCCAAAATATATATATTTTGCTTATTGTTTCTTATATTTTACACAATTTTAGTAAACTAAAAAGATATATCTGTATCCTACAGTTTTAACTAACAATATGTCCTAGAAATAAATCCATAATGAACATTTTATTTCTTTTAGTAATAAATAGTTACTAATACTCCCCAACATACCTGTATCATAATTTATTCAATTTGTGACCTGTTGTTCTAAAGTTGTGGATGGTTTCTAAACTTTGCTATAAAAACAGTATAACAATATTCTTGTTTTATGTTTGCAGACATGAATCAAACTCTACTCCATAGAAGTTGCTACATTTTGAAGTCCTGTACAATATACACTCATTTCTATTTTCTACAACCTAGCCAATAGGATATATTGTCAGGCTTTCTGATTTTGTAGATCTTATAAAAGAGAAATATCACTGAGAAGTTTTATATATTGTGGTTATTATTATGTTAAATGTAATTTCATGTTCAAGTTTTATATATTGTGGTTATTATTATGTTAAATGTAATTTCATGTTCATAGGGGCCATTTTCCTATTTTCCCCTCTATGTACCTTCCCTTATAATTTTTTTGGTTGACTTGCTCTGTTTCTATTTTTCTCATCATTTTATATAACAGTTACTGTAAAGTTTTATCTATAATATCAATAGAAAATATTGTGTTCAAGTTCTTCCTTTGACTATTGCCTTTTATGAAATTCAATTTTTATTATTTTTAATTTTAGATTACAATATTCATAAACATATTTTATTTCTTTTGAATTTTAAATTAAAAAATGTTCCACAAACACGTAAAAAGTAGCTGTACTTTCTAGTATCAGAGGGCACAATTGAATATATCAATGAGTACTTCCTATTGATTGCTAATTAGATGCTTTTCATCTTTACTCAATATTGTGTCCACTTGATTTGAGACAAAATAGTGTGCTGGAGGGTTATTAAGAAGTGCTCTTGAGATCAATACTTATAGATAGAAATGGAAATTGCCTGAATGGGCCAAATGAAGATGTTCTTGAAAGAGCAGCTCCCTTTGGCCAAGACCATCTTTAGAGACCGCTAACAACTGGAATTTGGCAGCTGGCAGTACTCCAAGAACTTAGGGAAAGATCTTTTCAATGCTGAAGGAGTTTCTGAACAGTTTCTATATCTTTCTACTAGTATGTGCTGTAGTCTCTGCAGTTTGAAGATGGCTGCTGATTTTTTTAGTGTACAGCTACCAATAACTGTTATGTCTTTGTTAAGAATTGCAGTTATTATAAAACATTTTACTTTATTTTATTTAGTTAGCTCAGATCTAACATTTACACTTGCTTAATTTTGTTTAAATTGTCAGATATATGCTGTTCATTTTTTTGTTTTTATCCATTTGTACTGTCTTGCTTTTAGTGTATTTTTGTATAGAATGTTGAGTTGTGTTTTGCGTTGTGAACCATGCTCAAACTTTTTCTTCTTCTGAATGATGAGTTAAGCCAATTTACATTTATTGATGGAATTTATGTTTGTCATTAGCTCTCATTCAGTTTTATGTTAAAATCCTGTATGTTATATTTAGTATGCATTTTTTACTGTAGGGCCTAAATTTTTTCACTGCTTGCTAAAGGTATTTTAGTATTTAAAATGTTTCTACTTCTGTTACAATGGTTACTCTTAAACTTGTAATATTATCTGATGTTTAAACTCACTTTTCCTTGCATAGACTTCCATTCATTGGCTTGTGACTTTTCTATTCTTTGATATTCAATGTTTGATTATTTCCAATGTGAATGTCAATGAGTTTACTCTGCTTTTCCATATAGCACTTGTGTGTATGTGTGTGTGTGTGCACACATGTGTGCAGTAACAACTTTGCCAGGGTCTCTGTAATCCATTAAATTCTTCTCAATTTTGGTTTAGCCTTGAAATTATATATAGCCAATATTTTAAACTATATTTTTGTTTATGTTTCCTCACTCATCTTTGGATTAAATGAAAACTTTTCCTTTAGAGGAAAAGCTCCTAGAAACTCATGTTCTGATTCATTTAGTTGTTTTACTTTTAGTGAAATTACCAATATAATTTGGGATTACATATGCTATTTAACTATTTATTTTCTATATGTGATCTCTTGTCTTTCTTTAATTAGCTCGTTTCTAAATATTTTAACTTTTGTTTTCCTTTTTTGTTTTTTCTCATGTAGGCTTTCACTCTGCATTTAATGGTTCCCCTAGAAATTACATGATGCAATCTTTATTAAATTTAAACATACAATAATGCTTTTATTATTTCCTGAATGAGGAACCTTAGAAACACTTCAACATTATGCACTCCCTTCTTAAATTACATGTGATTACTAGTATGCATTTTATTTTTCTCCATGTTGTAAATTCCACAAATATTTTTATTATTATCTTATTGATCAATATTTTATTAAATTTACCACTATATAAGAATTTTCTGCTTCCCATATTTGTTCTTTCCCTTCAAACTCCCTTTCAGTTTACATTTCCTTCTGAGAGAAGACTTCTTTTCCAATATATTTGGAGCAGGCCTGTTGCTGGTGAATTTCCTCTACTTTGGTTGAAAGTGTCTTTATTTAGGCTTCATTTCATCTTGAAAGTTATTTTCTTGAGGCATAGGGAATATAATTCTATAGTGCTCTGGTTTCTAGTCTTTTAAGATGCCACCTGTCACTTTATTGATGTTCCTTTAAATGTCTTTCCAGAGCCTCCACTCCCCCTCCTTTCAGATTGTTGCCTTTGTGTTTTATTTTCAGCAATTGTCATATGACATTTCTGGGTGCAGTTTATTTGACTTCATCCTGTTTGAGATTTGTAGAGCTTTTTGATTCTGTGGGAAAAAAAAGATTTTAAAAAAAAATTAGGTTTGTAATTCCCGTGTATTGTAAGGTAGAGAATTTCCTCTATCCATTTTTAAGAGTTAATATTTTGTATCCAAAATTCTTGGTATGTTCTTTTTTATTATTCAAATAATAAGCATAGTTATTTTGAACTGTGTCTGTTTTCTTCATTTTTTTTTCATGTGAATTATTAAGGTTTAAGACTTTAAACTTTTTTAGAGCAGTTTTACATTTACCAAAAAACTGAACAGTAGGTATAGTGATTTGCCATATGCCTCCTATCCTCCACACATGGATAACTTCCTCATTATTAATATCCCCTACCATAATGGAACATTTGTTAAATTGATAAACCTACAATGATGCATCATAGTCACCCCAAAACCACAGTTTACCTTTGGGTTCATTCTTGGTATTGCAGATCCAAAAGGCTTAGATAGATGTATAATGACATATCTCCATCATTATGGTATCATGCGGAGCATTTTCACCATTCTAAGCATCTTTTGTGTTCTTTTCCTCCTTTCTAACCCCTGGAAAACACTGGTCTTTTAACTGTCTCCATAGTTTTGCCTTTCCCAGATGCTGTTTAGTTGGGATTATACAGGATTTTGTTTTTTTTTCAGATTGGCTTCTTCCACTAAGTAGTATGCATTCAAGGTTACTCCACTTATTTTCATGGCTTGATAGCTCATTTCTTTTTAGCACTCATTGAACAATATTCCATTCTTGGGATGTACCTCAGTTTAAATATCCATTCACCTACTGACAAACATCTTGGTTGCTTTCAAGTGTTAAAATGTCCATATGACCCAAAGAAATCTACAGATTTTATGTAACCCCTAGCAAAATTACAATAGCATTAGTCACAGAAGTTGAACAAATAATCCTAAAATTTGCTTGGAACCTCAAAGACTCCAAGTATCCAAAGCAATCTTGAGAAAGAACACTGGAGGCATCTTACACCCTGATTGCAAAATATATTACAAAGCTATAGTAATGAAACACCATGGTATTGGCATAAAATATGGACATGTAGGTGAATAGAACAGAATAGAGAGATCAGAAGTAAACCCATGCATAAATGGTTAAATCAATTTATGACAAAGGAGCCAAGAATATATAATGTGAAAAATAAATAGTGTTGGGAAAACTGGACAGCCACATGCAAAAGAATGAAACTTGATTGCTATCTTTTATCACACTTAAAAAATAAGTCAAAATGAATTAAAGATTTAAATGTAAGACCTGAAACCATAAAACTCCTAGAAGAAAACATATGTGGTAAGATACTTGACATATGTCTTGGTGATGATTTTTTTAAAGATTTTATCTATTTATTCATGAAAGACATAGAGAACAAGGCAGAGACACAGGCAGAGGGAGAAGCAGGCTTCCCCACAAGGATTCCCATGTGGGATTTGATTACAGACCCTAGGATCATGCCCTGAACCGAAGTCAGACACTCAACTACAGGAGCCAACAAAGGTGTCCCGGTGATGATTTTTTCATTCTGACACAAAAACAAAAAGATAATTAAGTTCAACTACCTCAAAATAAAAAGCTTTTGCAGGGCAAAGGCAATCATCAATGGAATGAATAGGCAACCTATTGAATGGGAGAAAATATTTGCAAGAATACATACAGACGGTCAACTGGTACATGAACAGATGTTCAATTTCATTAGTCATCAGGGAATTATAAATGAAAACCACAATGAGATATCACCTTATACCTGTTAGAATGGCCATTATCAAAAAACAAGCAATAACAAGTGGAGAATGTGGAGAAGAGGGAACCCTTGAGCACCCTTGATAGGAATGTAAATTAGTGGAGCCACTGTGGAAAACAATATGGAAGTTCCCCCAAATATTAGAAATAGAATACCATTATAATGTACCAATTCCATCTCTAAGTATTTATCTCATCCAGCAATTCCAATTTCAAGTATTTATCTGGGTATTTAACTCAAAAAGATATTACGCATCTCCATGTTACTGCAGCACTATTTACAATATCCAAGATGTGGAAACAACCGAAGAGTGCATGGATGGATGAATGGATAAAGAAAATGTGGCATACATATACATGGAATATCATTCAGCCATAAAATGAAATCTTGCCATTTACAAAAACATAGATGGGTCCTTGAGGGCATTATGCTAAGTAAAATAGGTCAGACAGAGAAAGACAAATACAATGTTGATTTCTTTTATATGTGGAATCTTCAAATAAAGTAAACAAATGAACTAACAGAAAACATGCTCATAGATCCAGAGAACAGATTCATGGTTACCACAGGCAGAGGGTGTGTGTGGGAGAAATGGGTTAAGGTAAAAAGAAAACAAACAAACAAACAAATAACAAACAAACTTCTGAATGAAAAATCATAATAAAATGTAAAGGCAAACTAGAAAAAGATAAAAACAAATATTGCTATATCACAGATTAAATGTTAACTTGCTAGATGTAGGATAAAAGAAGGTAGGCCTCTTAATGGTCACCAAATAAATAGTTGATTGTAAGAGGTAGAAAAAATTCATTTTGGAAAAGTAATTTAAATGAACTTTCAAATGTATTTTTAATTCATGTGATAGTACTAAATAAAATTACTATATATATTGATAGGTAATAATCATGTATTTTGAGGTAATGCATAGTTTATAGTTTAATATATTTGAAATTGAGATTTTACCCATTAATATGAAAGATAAATTATATATTAATGCCTACCTTGCTTTAAGAACTAAACTTCCTTATGCACAGTATGCTTAAAATACGTAGTACTATTTTAATCATTTTAAAAAATAGATACTACATAAAACTTGTATTATTTAGATTTATGTTATTTTCATAAAATCCATTCATTTCACAGATCTAAACACAAAATTATAGGACTTTTAAATATCCTTGATTGGTCTGAAAAGTAGCAGAAATAAGTAAAACAAATTATAAAAATGATGAAATATTAAGATAGACCCCAGATATATGCAAAATATTTTTCCTAGAGCACACATGAAAAATAAGCAAGCCCTTCTACAAAATTATTTTTTTCTAGGTGAATGTGTTAATTCGTAAATAAACATAAATATGAATGAAAAAATTGACAAGGCATGTTTTATGGCCCAGATGTAGTCTATCTTGATAAATGTTCCATATGAACTTGAGAATAAAGTGTTATCTGCTGCCGCTGGATGAGAAAATCTATAAATTTCCATTATATCCAGTTGATTGATGGTGTTGAGTTCCACTGTATCTTTACAGATATTCTGCATATTGGGTCTGTCCATTTCTGATAGAGGGAGTTAAAGTCTCCACTGTAATAATAGATTCATTGCTTCCTCCTTGAAGTTTTATGTATTAAATTTTTGCTTCATATATTTCAACACTGTTGTAAGGCACAGGTACTTCAGAAAGTATTAAGCATTTTTGGAAATTTGACTCCTTTTAAATTATGTATATATATATATATTTTATAATAAATTTATTTTTTATTGGTGTTCAATTTGCCAACATAGAGAATAACACCCAGTACTCATCCTGTCAAGTGCCCCCCTCAGTACCCGTCACCCATTCACCCCCATCCCCCACCCTCCTCCCCTTCCACAACCCCTAGTTCGTTTCCCAGAGTTAGGAGTCTTTATGTTCTGTCTCCCTTTCTGATATTTCCCACACATTTCTTCTCCTTTCCCTTCTATTCCCTTTCACTATTATTTATATTCCCCAAATGAATGAGAACATATAATGTTTGTCCTTCTCTGACTGACTTACCTCACTCAGCATAATATCCTCCAGTTCCATCCACGTTGAAGCAAATGGTGGGTATTTGTCATTTCTAATGGTTGAGTAATATTCCATTGTATACATAAACCACATCTTCTTTATCCATTCATCTTTCGATGGACACCGAGGCTCCTTCCACAGTTTGGCTATCGTGGCCATTGCTGCTATAATCATCGGGGTGCAGGTGTCCCGGCGTTTCACTGCATCTGTATCTTTGGGGTAAATCCCCAATAGTGCAATTGCTGGGTCGTAGGGCAGGTCTATTTTTAACTCTTTGAGGAACCTCCACACAGTTTTCCAGAGTGGCTGCACCAGTTCACATTCCCACCAACAGTACAGGAGGGTTCCCCTTTCTCCACATCCTCTCCAACATTTGTTGTTTCCTGTCTTGTTAATTTTCCCCATTCTCACCGGTGTGAGGTGGTAGCTCATTGTGGTTTTGATTTGTATTTCCCTGATGGCAAGTGATGCGGAGCATTTTCTCATATGCATGTTGGCCATGTCTATGTCTTCCTCTGTGAGATTTCTGTTCATGTCTTTTGCCCATTTCATGATTGGATTGTTTGTTTCTTTGGTGTTGAGTTTAATAAGTTCTTTATAGATCTTGGAAACTAGCCCTTTATCTGATACGTCATTTGCAAATATCTTCTCCCATTCTGTAGGTTGTCTTTGAGTTTTGTTGACTGTATCCTTTGCTGTGCAGAAGCTTCTTATCTTGATGAAGTCCCAATAGTTCCTTTTTGCTTTTGTTTCTTTTGCCTTCGTGGATGTATCTTGCAAGAAGTTACTGTGGCCGAGCTCAAAAAGGGTGTTGCCTGTGTTCTCCTCTAGGATTTTGATGGAATCTTGTCTCACATTTAGATCTTTCATCCATTTTGAGTTTATCTTTGTGTATGGTGAAAGAGAGTGGTCTAGTTTCATTCTTCTGCATGTGGATGTCCAATTTTCCCAGCACCATTTATTGAAGAGACTGTCTTTCTTCCAATGGATAGTCTTTCCTCCTTTATCGAATATTAGTTGACCATAAAGTTGAGGGTCCACTCTGGGTTCTCTATTCTGTTCCACTGATCTATGTGTCTGTTTTTGTGCCAGTACCACACTGTCTTGATGACCACAGCTTTGTAGTACAACCTGAAATATGGCATTGTGATGCCCCCAGATATGGTTTTCTTTTTTAAAATTCCCCTGGCTATTCAGGGTCTTTTCTGATTCCACACAAATCTTAAAATAATTTGTTCTAACTCTCTGAAGAAAGTCCATGGTATTTTGATAGGGATTGCATTAAACGTGTATATTGCCCTGGGTAACATTGACATTTTCACAATATTAATTCTGCCAATCCATGAGCATGGAATATTTTTCCATCTCTTTGTGTCTTCCTCAATTTCTTTCAGAAGTGTTCTATAGTTTTGAGGGTATAGATCCTTTACATCTTTGGTTAGGTTTATTCCTAGGTATCTTATGCTTTTTGGTGCAATTGTAAATGGGATTGACTCCTTAATTTCTCTTTCTTCAGTCTCATTGTTAGTGTATAGAAATGCCACTGACTTCTGGGCATTGATTTTGTATCCTGCAACGCTACCGAATTGCTGTATGAGTTCTAGCAATCTTGGGGTGGAGACTTTTGGGTTTTCTATGTAGAGTATCATGTCATCGGTGAAGAGGGAGAGTTTGACTTCTTCTTTGCCAATTTGAATGCCTTTAATGTCTTTTTGTTGTCTGATTGCTGAGGCTAGGACTTCCAGAACTATGTTGAATAGCAGTGGTGAGAGTGGACATCCCTGTCTTGTTCCTGATTTTAGGGGAAAGGCTCCTACTGCTTCCCCATTGAGAATGATATTTGCTGTGGGCTTTTCATAGATGGCTTTTAACCATTAGCCAGCCTTATTAAAAAGAAGAGAGAGAAGACTCAAATTAATAAAATCATGAATGAGAAAGGAGAGATCACTACCAACACCAAGGAAATACAAACGATTTTAAAAACCTATTATGAACAGCTATACGCCAATAAATTAGGCAATCTAGAAGAAATGGACGCATTCCTGGAAAGCCACAAACTACCAAAACTGGAACAGGAAGAAATGGAAAACCTGAACAGGCCAATAACCAGGGAGGAAATTGAAGCAGTCATCAAAAACCTCCCAAGACACAAGAGTCCAGGGCCAGATGGCTTCCCAGGGGAATTTTATCAAACATTTAAAGAAGAAACCATACCTATTCTACTAAAGCTGTTTGGAAAGATAGAAAGAGATGGAGTACTTCCAAATTCGTTCTATGAGGCCAGCATCACCTTAATTCCAAAACCAGACAAAGACCCCACCAAAAAGGAGAATTACAGACCAGTATCCCTGATGAACATGGATGCAAAAATTCTCAACAAGATACTAGCCAATAGGATCCAACAGTACATTAAGAAAATTATTCACCATGACCAAGAAGGATTTATCCCTGGGACACAAGGCTGGTTCAACACCCGTAAAACAATCAATGTGATTCATCATATCAGCAAGAGAAAAACCAAGAACCATATGATCCTCTCATTAGATGCAGAGAAAGCATTTGACAAAATACAGCATCCATTCCTGATCAAAACTCTTCAGAGTGTAGGGATAGAGGGAACATTCCTCGACATCTTAAAAGCCATCTATGTGGGTTGCCTTTGAGTTTTGTTGACTGTATCCTTTGCTGTGCAGAAGCTTCTTATCTTGATGAAGTCCCAATAGTTCCTTTTTGCTTTTGTTTCTTTTGCCTTCGTGGATGTATCTTGCAAGAAGTTACTGTGGCCGATCTCAAAAAGGGTGTTGCCTGTGTTCTCCTCTAGGATTTTGATGGAATCTTGTCTCACATTTAGATCTTTCATCCATTTTGAGTTTATCTTTGTGTATGGTGAAAGAGAGTGGTCTAGTTTCATTCTTCTGCATGTGGATGTCCAATTTTCCCAGCACCATTTATTGAAGAGACTGTCTTTCTTCCAATGGATAGTCTTTCCTCCTTTATCGAATATTAGTTGACCGTAAAGTTCAGGGTCCACTTCTGGGTTCTCTATTCTGTTCCACTGATCTATGTGTCTGTTTTTGTGCCAGTACCACACTGTCTTGATGACCACAGCTTTGTAGTACAACCTGAAATATGGCATTGTGGTGCCCCCAGCTATGTTTTTTCTTTTTTAAAATTCCCCTGGCTATTCGGGGTCTTTTCTGATTCCACACAAATCTTAAAATAATTTGTTCTAATTCTCTGAAGAAAGTCCATGGTATTTTGATAGGGATTGCATTAGATGTGTAAATTGCCCTGGATAACACTGACATTTTCAATATATTAATTCTGCCAACCCATGAGCATGGAATATTTTTCCATCTCTTTGTGTCTTCCTCAATTTCTTTCAGAAGTGTTCTATAGTTTTGAGGGTATAGATCCTTTACATCTTTGGTTAGGTTTATTCCTAGGTATCTTATGCTTTTGGGTGCAATTGTAAATGGGATTGACTCCTTAATTTCTCTTTCTGAAAGTCTCATTGTTAGTGTATAGAAATGCCACTGATTTCTGGGCATTGATTTTGTGTCCTACCATGCTACCAAATTGCTGTATGAGTTCTAGCAATCTTGGGGTAGAGGCTTTTGGGTTTTCTATGTAAAGTATCATGTCATTGGCGAAGAGGGAGGTTTGACTTCTTCTTTGCCAATTTGAATGCCTTTAATGTCTTTTTGTTGTCTGATTGCTGAGGCTAGGACTTCCAGTACTATGTTGAATAGCAGTGGTGAGAGTGGACATCCCTGTCTTGTTCCTGATCTTAGGGGAAAGGCTCCTACTGCTTCCCCATTGAGAATGATATTTGCTGTGGGCTTTTTGTAGATGGCTTTTAAGATGCTGAGGAATGTTCCCTCTATCCCTACACTCTGAAGAGTTTTGATCAGGAATGGATGCTGTATTTTGTCAAATGCTTTCTCTGTATCTAATGAGAGGATCATATGGTTCTTGGTTTTTCTCTTGCTGATATGATGAATCACATTGATTGTTTTACGGGTGTTGAACCAGCCTTGTGTCCCAGGGATAAATCCTTCTTGGTCATGGTGAATAATTTTCTTAATGTACTGTTGGATCCTATTGGCTAGTATCTTGCTGATAATTTTTGCATCCATGTTCATCAGGGATATTGGTCTGTAATTCTCCTTTTTGGTGGGGTCTTTGTCTGGTTTTGGAATTAAGGTGATGCTGGCCTCATAGAACGAATTTGGAAGTACTCCATCTCTTTCTATCTTTCCAAACAGCTTTAGTAGAATAGGTATGGTTTCTTCTTTAAACGTTTGATAGAATTCCCCTGGGAAGCCATCTGGCCCTGGACTCTTGTGTCTTGGGACGTTTTTGATGACTGCTTCAATTTCCTCCCTGGTTATTGGCCTGTTCAGGTTTTCTATTTCTTCCTGTTCCAGTTTTGGTAGTTTGTGGCTTTCCAGGAATGCGTCCATTTCTTCTAGATTGCCTAATTTATTGGCGTATAGCTGTTCATAATATGTTTTTAAAATCGTTTGTGTTTCCTTGCTGTTGGTAGTGATCTCTTTTTTCTCATTCATGATTTTATTAATTTGAGTCTTCTCTCTCTTCTTTTTAAAAAGGCTGGCTAGTGGTTTATCTATCTTATTAATTCTTTCAAAGAACCAACTCCTGGTTTTTTTGATCTGTTCCACAGTTCTTCTGGTCTCGATTTCGTTGAGTTCTGCTCGAATCTTTATTAACTCTCTTCTTCTGCCGGGTGTAGGATCTATTTGCTGTTTTTTCTCTAGCTCCTTTAGGTGTAAGGTTAGCTTTTGTATTCGAGTCCTTTCCAGTTTTTGGATGGATGCTTGTATTGCGATGTATTTCCCCCTTAGGACTGCTTTTGCTGCATCCTAAAGATTTTGAACGGTTGTATCTTCATTCTCATTAGTTTCCATGAATCTTTTTAATTCTTCCTTAATTTCCTGGTTGACCCTTTCATCTTTTAGCAGGATGGTCCTTAACCTCCATGTGTTTGAAGTCCTTCCAAACTTCTTCTTGTGATTTAGTTCTAATTTCAAGGCATTATGGTCTGAGAATATGCAGGGGACAATCCCAATCTTTTTTATTGGTTCAAACCTGATTTGTGACCCAGTATGTGGTCTATTCTGGAGAAAGTTCCATGTGCACTTGAGAAGAATGTGTATTCAGTTGAGTTTGGATGTAAAGTTCTGTAGATATCTGTGAAATCCATCTGGTCCAGTGTATCATTTAAAGCTCTCGTTTCTTTGGAGATGTTGTGTTTAGAAGACCTATCAAGTGTAGAAAGAGCTAGATTGAAGTCACCAAGTATAAGTGTATTATTATTTAAGTATTTTTTCACTTTTGTTATTAATTGATTTATATATTTGGCAGCTCCCACATTCAGGGCATATATATTGAGGATTGTTAAGTCCTCTTGTTGGATAGATCCTTTAAGTATGAGATAGTGTCCCTCTTCATCTCTCACTACAGTCTTTGGGGTAAATTTTAGTTTATCTGATATAAGGATTGCTACCCCTGCTTTCTTTTGAGGACCATAAAAGTCAGGGATTTCTTGTCTTTTGCTGCTTTAAGGATCTTCTCTTTATCTTTGGAATTTGCAAGCTTCACTATTATATGTAGAGGTGTTGAACGGTTTTTATTGATTTTAGGGGGGGGCGTCTCTCTATTTTCTGGATCTGAATGCCTGTTTCCCTTCCCAGATGAGGAAAGTTTTCAGTTATGATTTGTTCAAATACATATTCTGGCCCTCTGGCCCTTTCGGTGCCCTCGGGAACCCCAATTAAACGTAGGTTTTTCTTCCTCAGGCTGTCGTTTATTTCCCTTAATCTATCCTCATGGTCTTTTAATTGTTTGTCTCTTTTTTCCTCAGTTTCCCTCTTTGCCATCAACTTGTCTTCTATGTCACTCACTCCTTCCACCTCGTTAACCCTCATCGTTAGGACTTCTAGTTTGGATTGCATCTCATTCAATTGATTTTTAATTTCTGCCTGATTAGATCTAAATTCTGCAGTCATGAAGTCTCTTGAGGTCTTTATGCTTTTTTCTGGATCCACCAGTAGCTGTATAATAGTGCTCTTGAATTGGTTTTCTGATATTGAATTGTAATCCAGATTTTGTAACTCTGTGGGAGAGAGGACTGTTTCTGATTCTTTCTTTTGAGGTGAGGTTTTCCTTCTAGTCATTTTGCTCAGTGCAGAGTGGCCAAAAACAAGTTGTATTAGGAAAAGGAGAAAAAGAGAGGAGAGAAAGAAGGAAAGAATAGAGAAAAAGAAAAAAGGAAGGAAAAAAAAGAAAAAAAGAGAAGAAAAAGAGAAAGAAAAAGAAAGGAAAAAAAACGGTGGAGGAAGCAAACAGAAATCAAAAAGCAAAAAAAAAAAAAAAAAAAAAAAAAAACAACCTACGGGGCAGTATCTTCTGATTCTTTATATTTTAAGTCCCTTGACTTCTGCTGGAACTTGTCCTTCTAGCTGGTCTTCTGGGGGAGGGGCTTGTTGTGCTGATTTTCAGGTGTTAGCACTTGGGGGAGCTCCTCTGCCCCCTGCCTGGTGCAGGGCTCAGTGGGGGTTGTTTACCCCGTGAGTCCCTTGGAGGAACAACCCCAGTGGCGTGGCCAGCTCTGGAGCCCTGGAGTCAGCTCCTGCAGTAACTCCGGAGCTCTCAGTCTGCAAGGCCTGGAGGCTCCGGGGCGGGCGCTGATCTGCTCAGCTCCTGGCAAGAGGGTCCTTGTGGTTCTGGGCCCTCCTGGCTTCTGCCTGCCCCGGGGGGAGGCCGGATCCTGGGCTGTGTCCTGGTGCCCAGTGCTCCCGGGCCTGCGCTGTTAGATTCAGCTCCCAGCCGGGCAGCCTCCTCTGCGGAGCCTCCGCCCGAGCCCCTCTGAGCTGCTCCGGGTCCCGCCGTGCCTGCTGCAGCCCTTCAGGGAGCTCGGCGCACTCTCCCCGGGGAGCAGGTGTCTGGTAGTGTCGCAGGGAACCCGAGGGCATCCCCGCCCTCCTGGGTCCTGCTCTAACTCCCTGGGAGGCCTTTCTGCCCGGGAAGGTTGGTGCAGCTCCTGCTTCTCCGGGACGGGGCTCTCCTGTCCTGGGGACACTCCCCCAGCCTCAGCCCGGCTCCTCGCGGGGGCCCCTCCCCGTTGGAGGTCTTTTGTTTCTTTAATCCTTTTACCCCCCGTCTTCCTACCTTGATAGAAGCGCGAACTCTTCTCACTGGAGCATTCCAGCTGCTCTCTCTTTAAGTCTCAGGCCGAATTCGTAGATTTTCAGGATGATTTGAAGGTTATCTAGGTAATTTGGTGGGGACAGGTGATTTGGGGACCCTACTCTTTCATCATCTTGTACTTCCTCCTTAAATTATATATTTATTATATCTTTCATTTTCTGTGATAACTCTTCTTTAAAGTTTGTTCTATTTGAAATTAATATAGCTACTCCCACTTTCTTTTGATAAGTATGGTACATATTTCTCCATCTATGTCCTTTTAAACTATGTGTCTTTATATTTAATGTGGTTTTCATGTAAACATGTAGGTGGGTTTCTTTTTTAATCCACTCTTACAATATGTCCTTTAATTGGTACATTCACATTGTTGATGTTCCAAGAAATGATTAAGATCGTTGGACTCATATCTACTATAGTTGCTAGCTTTCTATTTGTTCTTGCTCTTTTTTCTTATGTTTTCCTATCCTTTGTGGTTCAGTTGAGCATGTAATATAGTTCCATATTTGCTCCTTTCTCAGCATATATGCTACACTTTTTCTACTTTTATAAGTGGTTGCCCTGGAGTGTGTGATACAAATTAACAACTAATCCAAGCTCACTTTCAAATAAATATTATCAAATAATATTGGTACTACTTCATCAATAATACAAATACCTGGGGAAGCCTCGAAGGCTCAAGCAGTTTAGTGCCGCCTTCGGCCCAACGTGTGATCCTGGATACCTGGGACTGAGTCCCACATCAGACTTCCTGCACCGAGTCTGCTTCGCCCTCTTCCTCTCTCTGTTTCTCTCTGTGTCTCTCATGAATAAATAAAGAGAATCTTAAAAAAAAAAAAAAACAAATGTCTTGTAATAACAAAATAATTCTAATTTTTCCTGCTGGTCCCTTGCATCATTGATGTCATTCATTTATGTATACACATATAGAAATATATATAAATATATATGTGCATACATAATTTAATACAATGTGGCTATTATTTTTATCAAACTGTTATGTGTTAGATCAAGTAAGAATAATAAAAGTTTTTATTTCACTTTATTAATTCATTCTCCAATGCTCTTCTTTTCTGTATATCTAAGTCTGACCTATATCATTTTCCTTTTGTTCTAATTTTTTTTTTTAACATTCCCTGCGAGGTAAGACTGCTTGTAACAAATTCCCTCAATTTTTGTTAGTCTAAAAAGTATTTTTTCTTCAATTTCGATAGATAATTTTTTACAATATTTTATTTATTTATTTATTCATGAGAGTCACACAGAGAGAGTCAGAGACACGGGCAGAGGGAGAAGCAGGCTTCCCACACTTGATCCCGGATCCCAGGATCATACCCTCCCAGGTGTCCCTTAATAGATAATTTTACAGGGGACAGAAATTTACACTGAAGGTCCTTTTATCTTTTCAACATTTTATTTCTCTCTACTCTTTTCTTGCTTGCATTTTTTTTTTTTTCTGAGAAGTGGGATGTAATTCTTTGTTTCTCTGTAAATAAGCTTCCACTCCCCACCTCTGTCTTCTTTCAAATTTTTTTTTTTTAGATTTTCTTTATTTATTCATGAGAGACAGAGAGAGAGAGAGAGAGAGAGGCAGAGACATAGGCAGAGGGAGAAGCAGGTTCCATGCAGGGAGCCTGATGTGGGACTTGATCCTGGGTCTCCAGGATCACGCCCTGAGCCAACAGCGGCAATAAACCACTGATCCATCCGGGTTGCCCTTCTTTCAAATTTTTTTATCTTTGTTTTCTAAATATTTGGAAATGATATGCCTAAGTATAGTGTTTTGGAGATTTATTCTTCTTGGTTTCTCTAATATTCTGGATCTGTTATTTGGTGTCCAACATTCATTTGGAGGAAATTCTCCATTATTATTTTAAATATTTCTTTTTTTTCTTTTTTTTCTTTCTTCTCCTACTATCCACTTTTTATGTATATTTTTACCTTTTGTAGTTATCACAGTCTTTTGGATAGCTTGTTATTTTTTTAAATATATATTTTCTCTGCTTTTCAGTTTTGAGGTTTCTATTTAGAAGTGCTCAAGGTCAGGATTTTTTCTCCTTAGCTGTGGCCACTCTACTAATAAGCCCAGCAAAGGCATTTCATTTCTGTTATAGCTTCCCAGTGTTTTTTTATCTTCAACATTTCTTTTTGATTATTTCTTAGGATTTTCACCTTTCTGCTTACATCCTGTCTACTTAATCCATAATTGTTTTAAATTCCAGTCCTGGGTGCCTGGGTGGCTCAGGTGGCTAAGCATCTGCCTTTGGCTAGGTTAGGGTCATGATTTCCAAGTCCTGTTTTGGAGCCCCATATCCAGCTTCCAGCTAGCAGGGTGCCTGCTTCTCCCTCTGCCTCTCCCCTCTGCTTGTGCTCTCTCTCTCTCAAATGAATAAATAAAAAATCTTAAAAATAAATTCCAGTCCTGATAATTCTAACATTTCTACTATGTCTGTTTCTAATGCTTGCCCTGTCACTTCATTTTGTATTTTTTGCCTTTTGGTTTGCCTTATAATTTTTTGAAGATTTTTTATCTATTTCTTTGACAGAAAGAGAGAGAGAGTACAAGCAGGAGGAGCAGCAGAGGGAGAGGGAGACACAGGGTCCCAAATGAACAGGGAACAGGATGCCTGGTATCATGACCTGAGCCAAAGACAGACTCTTAACCAAATGAGCCACCCAGGCCCCCTGCCTTATATATTTTTCTTAATACAAGGACATGATGTAGCAGGTAGGAGAACTGCTGTAAGTAGGCCTTTAGTCATGTGGTGGTATGGTGTTGGGGGAGGGGAAGCATTCTCTAATTCTGTGATTAGGACTCAGGCTTTCAGTGAGTCTGTACCTTTATACTGTAAGCTTCACAGGAGCTCTTCAGTTCTCCTCTTCCTTATGGGACCAGGAATGGGCTGGACAAACAGCGGGCTGGAATTGGGTATTTTCTCTCCTTGACCAGGAAGGCTAGCTATCTAGAGTTGGCTATTTCTCTTATCCTGGATCAGTTAGGCTCTGGCGGTACTCCAGCTGACTAGATCTGGGTAGTTTTTCCTAAAGCCTGACCTCTTTAAAAATTATAAAATGTCTTGTGTATATTTCAAAATAGCTCCTTTTTCTCTCCCTCTCCTGGAAGCAGGATCTAAGTAGAACTCTAATTACTGGGTCTCCCTCAGGTTTTTTAACTGAAAATAATTCACTCTGAGCTTCCACCAATTTGTTGATATTAGTCTTTTTTTTTTCTTTAGAGATGAGAGGAGGGTCAGAGAGAGAATCTTAAACAGGCTCCATGCCAATGCAGGATTCAGTCTCACAGTCCCAAGATCATGACCTGAGCTGAGATCAAGAGTTGGATGCTAGGTGCCCCTGCCAATAATAGTTCTGGTTTCCTTACCTAGAATTTGTTAGGTGGATGTTTCTTCTCCTGTAAGTTGTGATTCTCTGTATTTGCCTGTATCTTCTCTTTTTTTAGGTAATACTTTGCTCTATGTCCTCACTTCTTTCAAGGATCTAAAAAGAGTTGTCGATCTTCTGTTTGTTCAGCATCTTGTTAGCACAGCTCAGCAACTTCCAAGCTTCTTACAGGCTGGGTTCATAAACTTCTTAAATTACTTAATTTTATGAAAATATGTATAAAAATAGCAGTGAGGGCCCAAGCGGACCAAGACTCAGGATTTTCATTTTCTCCTCATGAGAATATGCCTGAGAACTACATATATAGAGAAGTGAGAAATTATTTGAGAGAAAAGGAAGATCGTGGTCTTAACATTGTTTCCTTTTATGTTTCAGACATAACAGTATCAAAAGTTCAGAGTTTTGCATTTAAAATAAGAATCTCTTACACATGTATAGACATAAGAAAAACCAAATTTGGTAGAAATATTGCCAATCTATTTTTTTAAGGTTTAATTTATTCTAGACAAAAAGCACCAGCAAGGAGGAGGGGCAGAGGGAGAGGTAGAAGCAGAATCCTCGCAGAGAGCCCCAAATGTCTCAATTTTTTATTATAAAGAGGAAAAACTTGCGGTTCATCCAGGGCTCAATCCCAGGGCCCTGAGATCATGACCTGAACCGTACGCAGATGCTTAACCAACTGAACCACCCAGGCGCCCGACATTACCAATCTTCTTTAATGAGCAGGAAAGTCTTTTCTTTGGAAATCTAAATTTTACATCTCCCTGGCCAGTTGGTCCCCCTGGCGCCTGGTCCCCACTCAGAACCCAGTTCTAGGCTGAAGGCCAACGAGCAAGGGGCCCCGAGGCTGGGGCAGGGGGACACTGACAGCTTTCTGCATCGGCGCCCAGCCCCGCACAGCCAGCCCCTGCAGGGACCTTTCCACCTGTTTCCCTGTGTGTGCGTCTCCAGCTCCTGCCTGGGATTTGTGCTGAGGGAAGACCCTGGACCCATCTCCCCTTCTTTCTTGTAGGTAACACACTCTTCACTCCCCTGCTGCTGCCCTTCTCCATCCGGTTTCACCATCAGGTCAGAAACCTGTTTGGGAGTGAAGCAACATTGCCCTATTCTGTATATACAAGGGCTCTAGCAGCCTTTGGCATTTTGTTTTATAGGGAAGCAGTTTCTTTACACACTTGTAAGATTTAGGCTTAACCCTAGCTCTCAATCTTTATGGGCCCTGCACTGCTACCCTAATGTCTCATTTCTCTTACTTATTACTGAAATGTTCTATCTGACTTCCTGCACCAAATATAAATATATAAAGTAACTGATGTTCTTTTTTTTGTTTGTTTGTTTGTTTTTTTTGTTTTTTTTTTTTTTGTTTTTTTTTTGTTTTTTTTTTTTTGTAACTGATGTTCTTAAAGACCAACAGATATGCAAAAGTAGCAGTAGAGGAAAACTGAACCCATGAGACAAATGTTGATTAAATGCTTTGTTCTCTTTAATACCAATAAGATTGTTATGCAAATAATCTAATATGACAGAAATACTGGAAAAGAGTGTCCAGGGTTGAAAGGACTATTGATGATTTCTCTCCAGATTCTAGCCTCTGGAACAAGAGAAGGAATTTCTGGGAAGACTCCATCTTGTTAACTTATCATCCCCAAAGGAGAAGCGTGCTTATACTGATTGATTGGAATGTGATCTTTAATAAAATGTGATTGCCTTTTACCAATTTGCTTCAGAGAAAGACCCAGAACATCTTTCTAAAATCACCTCCTTCATTCAAATATAGTATTCTATCTACCTCTTTCTTCCTGGTGTAGACACAATCTTCTGCCCATATTAATCACAACATTCCAGAGGCACAAGGTGGAAAGTTTGATCTATTTTCTGTCTAAGGGCTCTTGATAATTCAAAGACAAGATTTATGATGAGGATTTAGGCAAAGTACAAGTATAATCTGCTTCATCCAACCGAGATTTTAGCAATGCTTTTTTAATGTGAGGTTACCTGTTCTTTCATGGATTAGTAAAATTGGTAGTTATTTCCTCTTTAACTGTAAGTGCTTTATTAGCAAAAATTTTGAGGGGTCCAGAGGTGATTTCTCAGAACAGCTGACATTTATAGTTGGGAGAAGTGTATGAAAGAAAACAAGAAAAAGATTTGTCAAATTTCTTTTTGTCTAAAAAGAAAATAGTTAAATGTATATGTATTACAAACGTTATTAAATTTCATTCAAATATAATAAGGATATAGACTGCAGAATTTATGTCCATTTTCAATGCAAAGCTGACTTTAATTATAGCATAAATAGAACAATTTTCATTATTTAGTTGAAAATTATGTTTATCAGGTTTTTCTTTTCCTCCTCCTTGCTCATAGATTTCTTGGTATTTCTATTGGAACTTTAATTATACACATGTGTATCAGCATTTTTGTGTAAGCACACACTTTCCCCACTTCTGTGTTGTTGCTTTTATAGTCATACAACAATCATAAAAATTATTTCTCATAACAAATATTCATGCAAGTGAGTCATTGACATGAAAATATTATTTACAAGTTTCTTCATGTCCAATGCATTTGTGGCTAAAAATTTTTGAAGATCGTAGTTTCGATTTGCTAACATCTGCTGTTCCCCTTCTAGAGTTGATGGGAAAGAGGTCAGGTTCTCTCAGATCCATATGTAAAAAAAAACATCAGTACAAGTAAAAGACATCAATACTTTTAAATATATGTGGACATTAGTGAGACATCTTTCATTTCAAATTTGACTCCCAAGAAACCTGGTTTCAAGGAACTAATTTGTCAGCTTTCTAGAACATGTGGGTGATATTTCTATAGTGAACCTAGAGCATTCATTTCTGTGGATGGAGTTTGATCCACTCATGATCTGGAAGTTTTCAGTGAGACATGTCATGGTGAAGAACACCAGAATATTCATTGACTGAGTTTAAAAAAAATGAACAAAATAAAATTCAACAACCTAAAATAACTTGAGATGAGAAAATTTTAAAAATAGACCATGTCTTGTGACATCCAAGATATATTCTAAGGTTTTTGTGCTGCAAAAAGGAAAAAAAAAGTGAGAAGGAGGTAGAAAATGAATATATTATGCATATTAGAGTTAATTTAATTAACCAAGAACAGGTGTCACATCAAAAGTGTGATGTAACTCTTCTGTGGTTCCCCCACTCCCCACTCCCAAATTAATGAGCTTAGTTTTCACTGAGACTAAAAGGCCTGGGCTTGCAATGTTGGGTTTTGCTTGAAATCACTTAAATTTTTCATTCAGTAATTTTCACACAAAAAGAGAGAAAAATGCATAGCCAAGATTAAATTCACACAGAGTAAAGCCATTGAAATTAAGCCTAGCATGATAAATTTCTTTTAAATACTATATATATAGTGAAACATGATGTGCAATTTGTGTTAAAATGATGAAAGGTTAATCAATATTGATAGTCAACTGTGAAAAAGAAATGATTGTATCATATATTGATGGTCCCATAAAGCTCAGTGAGGAACCATCCATGTTTTAAACATGTTTGCAATATTTGCTTTCTAATTGTTAAATGCAAAGTCACATCATGGGAAAGGGGAGAGTTTTAAATTATCCCAGGTTTAATATAACCTGAATAAATATAATTCACAAATATAGAAAGAACATGTACTCTGAGGGAATGTTTATCATCCACTGATGCAAAAGGAAGGCGACCTGATTTGTCTGCACAAAAACTAGGAGGTAAACAAGTCAGACTTTCTGCAGAATCTGTAGTTTCAATGCACAAATCTTGCTAACTTGGAAAGAAAAGATCTCATATATGGGGCAGATTATGTGTGTCATGTAATGGCATTGTGTACTATCAGGACTACCTGCTGAATATTTAGTAGCAGGGGACATCACATTTCTTGTTTAGCTGACAAAAGCTGGTCTCCCAAGATCTGATCAATGTCAGTAAATAGAAACACACTGCTGATATAAAACAAAGAAAAGAAATGAAAGAAAGAAAGAAAGAAAGAAAGAAAGAAAGAAAGAAAGAAAGAAAAAGAGAGAGAGAGAAAGAGAAAGAAAGAAAGAAAGAAAGAAAGAAAGAAAGAAAGAAAGAAAGAAAGAAAGAAAGAAGAAAGAAAGAGAAAGAAAGAAAACAACATAGGGAAAAATAAAACTTGCAAAAGAAATCAAACGATTTGTCATATGTGTGGAGGGAAACTAAATAGAAAAGCTCTTCACCAGTTATAGTTCCTTCTTTATAATTGCTAATACGAAGACAAGATGGTAATGTTTTTATTATCACAAAGAAGATTCATTTAATAATTGATGTAGATTGATATACCCTCGTGTTTCTTAAATTTAGCTTTTGTTTATACCCAAATGACACAAATAATTTCATAAGTCTTCTCACAGCTCTTGTATCCTTCTCCTCTGTAATTATTTCCCAGAGGTGGACATTTAGCTACCACTTTTGATATTTATCTACCTAAATCTAGATAACATTACAATTTTACTGCTTTATATTTTAGATTTAGGCATTATGTAGGCACTTCACTCTGCTTAAAGATAAAAATAGAACTAACTTCACTAAATACACCTCAGCATGTATACACATGACCTGTAATGCCATCTTATTAAAATAATCAAATTGAGGGACACCTGGGTGGCTCAGTGGTTGAGCATCTGCCTTTGCCTCAAGGCATGATCCTGGGGTCCTGGGATGGAGTCCCACATCGGGCTCCCTGCATGGAGTCTGCTTCTCTCCCTGCCTGTGTCTCGCCTCTCTCTCTCTCTCTCTCTGTGTCTCTCATGAATAAATAAATAAAATCTTTAAAAAATTAGAATAACCAAATCTAAACAATCATATGCAGGGCTGAGACACATGGCATACCTCTTGGCACATATAAAGGGATGTGTGTTCATTGGTAGAAATTATAATTACATCTTTTAAGTTAAAATGCTATTCAACCTTGAAAAATAATTGTGAATTTTAAAATATTTGAAATATCCTTTGGAAAAATTATGTATGCATTTGTGAAGTATTTGTGGGTATGGTAATTGAAATTTATCAAGTATAAAAAAACTTGGCATAGTTTCTAGCTTCTTAATATTGTACTGATACAGTAATGATTTTAACATTATCCATACTCAGTCAACACAAATATAAAATTTATTGTATATTTTTGATAGAATATATTTATGACTAGAGCCTCATAAATGTATTGATAAGTCATTTCCATCAAGTGTCACAATTTTAAACAGTATGAATTTTTACATTTCTCACTTTTTGTGACCTATGAAATTAACTGAAAAATATTTTATGTGATTTTGGAACAGTAGAAACCAAAAATTTTTCTCTTTGTAATCAAAACCTTATAAATACATTTGTAGTAGGTTTGTCTCCTAAAGAGAGTTATCTTTAGAAAATTTGTTTTTAGCATTTCCTTTTTAAAAGTTTTTCCAAAGTAAATCTTTATTTCCTTTTTAAAAGTTTTACCAAAGAAAATTTTTATTCCCTGGTTTTCTTTTTTTTTTAATTTTTATTTATTTATGATAGTCACACAGAGAGAGAGAGAGAGAGAGAGGCAGAGACATAGGCAGAGGGAGAAGCAGGCTCCATGCACCGAGAGCCCGACGTGGGATTGGATCCCGGGTCTCCAGGATCGTGCCCTGGGCCAAAGGCAGGCGCCAAACCGCTGCGCCACCCAGGGATCCCTATTCCGTTGTTTTCTTATTGAATGTAATGTTTTCTTCCCATTTCTAAAAATGTGTTTGGTATTGTTTTTTCCACATTTGCCTCTGTAGCATTAAATCAACACTTAGTATTTCATGCAAGCGTTATCTTATTAATGTTATGAAGATTACTTGTATAATTATTTTTCAGTCTTCAGCAAGCCAGAATTACAGGTGCGATTATTTTTATAGGTGTAATTTGTAAGTTAATAAATTTAGCTTATATAATTTGGCTGTGTTCTTACTAATTTACAATGTATTTGGCTGTTTTATTAAGATAATTGTGTTAGTTCCTTAGTGAGATTATGGAAGTTAATAGTTCTCCCTAACTTTCCAATTATTATATGTTTAGGAATTAAAGAAAACCTCATATTTGGACAGTAACCCATTCTCTACATTATCAGAACCATTGTTCATTGATATAAACAAAAAACTATGAAAACTATTTAGTAAGTGACATTTTATAAAGAAGAGATGATCAAATACTGAACTTTTTATGTCCGATATGTTCTCTAATATGAGGAGAAAAAATAAAGATTTTTCTTTAGAGAAGGAGAGGTGATTATAATTGCCTTGCACAGTAAAGAATGTAAGCCTGGCTTAAGTTTCTGGTTGAACAATGTCTAAAGCTGATCAATGTTGAGGCTGGCAAATTAGTAATCTGAGGAATGAGTGAGACACATCCTAAAGATCAGAGAGATTATAGGGGAATTAATTGTCACACAATGGAATAAATTTTCTATTCTTTTATACTCAACGTCTATAATGATCTACCTCTGATTGAATATTGATATAGATTTTTTTTAATTTTTAAAAATATTTTATTTATTTGTTCATGAGAACAGAGAGAGAGAGGCAAAGACACAGGCAGAGGGAGAAGCAGACTCCATGCAGGGAGCCTGTCACGGGACTCCATCCTGCGACTCCAGGATCACGCTCTGGGCTGAAGGCGGCGCTAAACCGCTGCGCCACCCAGGCTGCCCCCCTCCTTTTTTTTTTATTTTATTTAATTTTAAAGATTTTATTTATTTATTTGAGAGAAAGAGAAAGGGAGTATGAGCCAGAAGACGGGACAGATGGAGAGGGAGGAAGCAGACTCCCTGTTGAACAGGGAGCCTGATCTGGGACTCGATTCCAGGACCCTGAGATCATGACCTGATCCGATGGTAGATGTTCAACCACTGAGCCACCCAGGTGCCCCTTGATGTAGATTTCTAAATCAGACTGTAGATTTTGACATATTCTTTTGGATTTAATGGAAAAGTCATTTGAAACTGTAATGAAAAAATGTATTTTGGAAAGAGTAATTACCTCAGTAATACCCAATTTATAAATATTTGATGGCCACTATTTGGTGGTAAGAATCTCCCTTCTTTTTGCTGTTAGTGATTTTTTTTTTTTAAGATTTTATTCATTTATTCATGAGAGACACAGAGAGAGAGAGAGAGAGACAGAGACAGAGAGAGAGAGACAGAGACACAGGCAGAGGGAGAAGCAGGCTCCATGCAGGGAGCCAGATGTGGATCTCGATCCGGAGTCTCCAGGATCACGCCCTGGGCTGAAGCCTGAGCTATACCGCTGAGCCACCCAGGGATCCCCCAATGTTAGTGATTTTAATGTAAATATTTGAGTAATATTGTATTCATTCTGAAAGCATCTATTAAACATTATTATTTTAGTAATGGTTTGGAATTAGTAATACTGAATATAGTTCTTGTGATTTAAAGCAAACTATACTTAAGTATAATTAGTATTAATAAGTATTATAAGGAGACTGTTTTATACACACACACACACACACATACATTATTTTAATTAGTTGATCAAAGTGTCACAATTTGGATAATGGGAGGCCCGCAATTTGGGCTCTATGTTTTCTCTAAAGATGCTTTGGTAGCCTTTCTCTACCTCTTTACCCTATTTATGAGATCTACTCTTCCCAAGTAAGCAAAATTTTTGTAATAAGGATAAAGGGCATACCTTAATTGCAGGTCACTTCTGTGATGAGCACTAGATATAAGATAATTATGGGCTCATACTAACAATTAATTTTAACCCAGTACTTGTAGACTCATTTCTTTTTAAAATTTTAACTATGCATTTTTCATACAGTTTATTTAAAGCAATGTAATTAATTACTTCTTTGTAAATGATAGCACTGACACTAATAAAATTGTTTCTCATTTTTTTTCCCTTTTTGCCTTTCTTGCTTTTTAATAACCATTGTAAAACAAAGTGTGTAATTTATTATTTTTTTCACAGAACTAGATTTTTTCACACTGTAATTGTTTTCTATTTCATTACTCTTGTTTTTAAAACACTTTCTCTCTTTTGTTGTCTCCCACAGAATAAGGTTTATATGATATTTTATATTTATACGTTTTTTGTGAACTAGTAGGTGACAGATTTTGCAAATATTCATTTCGTTTGAAATGATGCTCTCCATGTCTTGCTTTCAGAGTTCTTTGTAGCTACTCTTTTAAATTTGCAAAGCTAATTAATTTTCATACTGTGATCTCTTATATAGTGTTTTGTTGTTGTTGTTTTGCCAGCAGGATCTCTCATTTTCTGATACAATGTTAACATCTCCCACTAAGGCCATACATTTGCTAGTTTCTCTTTATAAGCTAGCCACTTCTTGATTTTTATATTGGAGGACTCTATCATTGACAGCACACAAGGGCTAGTTTTTTGGTAAAATATATTTTGCTTTGTCATTGTTGTTTTTATGGTTAATTTCATGTTTATACTTATTCTATTCTGATATTAAATTTGCTACATTAACCTTATTTTTATATTCATCTGCTTATTTACCTTTATTCTCAAACTTTCTAATTCTTTTATATTTTACTACCACTTATTTTGTAGCAGCCTTCTTTGTACCTTGTTTAAAAAGAGTGAAGACATTTGGATGTATGTCAGCAAAAGTTGAAATAAGCTTCATAAACATTTTATTGAAGTGAATATATACAGAAAATGCATATATAACTATATAATTTGATAAATTTTCACTAATTAAACACACCCGTGCCACCAGCACCCAGATTAAGACACGAGATATTACCAGCTGCAGAAATATAACTCATCCTTCCTTCTAGTCAATGTCAGATCCTTCCTCAAGGGCAACCACTACCCTAACTTCTAAAACATCTGTTTTCTATATTTTGCATTTTATATCAATAGACTCAAACAGTATATATTATTTTGTCTTTGACTTCTGTTACTCAGTATCATGCTTGTGAGGTGCATCATGGTAAAGCCTTAGTTCACAATGTGACTGTATTTAAAATTGGGCCCTTGGGGTATAATGAAGATTAAATTGGGGTCATAAGGGTGGGGAACCTATCCGATAGGATAGTGTTTCTCTGAAAAGAGAAATCATAGAACTTGTTCTCTTTGCCATGTGAGGACACAGCAAGAAGGCAGCCATTTGCAAGCCAAGTAAAGCACTTTCACCAGAAACTACGCTTTTAGAAGCTTGAACTTAGACTTAACAGCCTGCAGAAATGTAACATATTTTGTTTGTGTTGTTTAAGACGCAAAGCAGTGTGTGGCATTTTGTTATAGCAGCCCAAGCTAAGACAATCCACACTGTCACATAATTATTGCTGTAGATTATTTAATTATGTAACTATGACAAAATTTATCCATTCCCTTATGATGAGCATTTTAGCAGTAGTTTCCATATTTTAACAATTATAGGGACGCCTGGGTGGCTCAGCGGTTGAACGTTTGCCTTATGCTCAGGACGGGATCCCAGAGTTTCAGGATCGAGTCCTTCATCAGGCTCCCTGTGTAGAGCCTGCTTCTTCTCCCTCTGCCGATGTCTCTGCCACTCTCTGTGTCTCTCGTGAATAAATAAATAAAAATATTTAAAAAAGGAAAAAATTATAAATCATGCTTCTATGAACATTCTTGTACATAAGTATTGGTGAACATATATACACATTTTTGTTTACTCAGGAATGGGTGCTGACTTACAAGGTTTGTATTAGTTCAGTTTTAGCAGATACTGCAAAGCAGAGAGGATCTAGTTTGTCCTGATCCTCACCAAACTTGCTATTATTTCCTTTCATTTTATCCTCATTGATTGATATTTAGCAGTGTCATCACAAAAAAATTGCATTTTTTTGATGACAATGTTGAGTATATTTTCATATATATAATGACTATTAAGATCTCTTTTGTGAAGTGCCTATTTGATTTTTTGCTTATTTTTCTTTTGAGGTTCTTGTTATACATAATAATAATTGTTGCATTTACAAATATCCTCAAACACTATGGTTTGAGTTTTCTGACCACTATTTCTTTTGACAAATAGATGTTTTTAGAGTTAATACTGTTAAGGAGGTACTTTTAAACTGATAGAAACCTTTTATGCCATTTTTAAGAAACATTTGTCAAGCCACGGTATTAATATGTATTGCTGTATTTCTTTCAACAAGCTATGCTGTTAACTTTTACATTTATATATTATTAAATATTTACTTTCTTTTGACTTTATTTTCATTTAAAATGGGAGTAGGGATCAAGTTTTTTTTCCCTATTTGAATATCCAGTTGATGCAATACTATTTATTGAAATATACCTTCTTTCTCTTCTGTACTTCAATGCTGTCCTCATAATTAGGTAAAATATTTGTATGGGTAGATTTTGGGAATCCTTAGGATATTCTGGTGATGAGTTTGCATATCTCTATGCAAAGCAAACACTACTCTTCCTGATTAATCTGTTTTATAGTGGATCTTGGTATCTGGTAGTATAATTTGTGTAGCTTTGTACTACTTCAGATTCCCTGCACTTTCACCCTTTGCATTTCCAAACTAATTTTAGAATTAGTTTTCAAAAAAAAAAAAGAATTAGTTTTCAACCCCCTTTAACATCCACAAATCTATGATCACAACACACATGCATGCACACACACATGTGCACATGCACACATAGGGCTATGATTTTGATTGAGAGTGTATTATATGTACAGTTTGCTCTGGATAAAATTTACAATTTTATGTTATTCAGTTTTCTAACGTATGAATATGGAATGTCCTTTACTTTTTTAGTTCTTTACTTTTACTCAGTAATGATTTATAGTAATGATTTATAGTTTACTATTAAATGTTCCATTGTGGGTGCACCTGAGTGGCTCAGTGGTTGAGAATCTGTTCTTGGCTCAGGTCATGATCCCAGGGTTCTGGGATGGATTCCAGCATCGGGCTCCCCTCAGGGAGCCTGCTTATCCCTCTGCCTATGTCTCTGCCTCTCTGTGACTCTCATAAATAAATAAAATCTTAAAAAAAATAAATGTTTCCATGTGACTTTACTTTGGTGTACTATTCACAAGTACCACATAATTTTGTTAATTTTTTAAGTTAGTTTTGATCCATGTTTACTTTTAAAATTTTGCATGTTTCTTTGCCTTCTCAGTATTTGGTTTGTGACTTATTTCCTCTCTAGCCTGCATTAAATTTAGTTTTAACTATTCCCTCTTTTCTTCCCTTTCTTTATTTTTAAAGGATAGATTATATATTTATCACTTCACTTTTTAGATCTTCTCTTTAACTTTTTGAAGTTGGAGTATATTTTCTAATAAAAGCTAGAGTTATTGAATATTAATATCCTTATTTTGATCAGAATTTTTAAAAATGTGCTTGAACTCCTCATTGAACCCTTCTCCAAATTGGCATTCTCTTAAATTTTATTGCATATCTGTTTAACAAAAAATATGTGACTACTATTAAAATGTAGTAGATAGACTCTTTTTAAAAAATTTATTAAAGACTTTATTTATTTATTTATTTATTCATGAGAGACACAGAGAGAGACGCAGAGAGAAAGAGGCAGAGACACAGGCAGAGGGAGAAGCAGGCTCCATGCAGGGAGCCCAACGTGGAACTTGATCTTGGGTCCTGGGATCACCCCCTGAGCCGAAGGCAGGTGCTAAACTGCTGAGCTACCTAGGGATCCCCAATTTCTGTACTCTTTTGTTTAGGAACTTTTCTTCTTCCTGCAATCAACACTGCGAAGACCTATGTTGTATAATATATATTTTAAATAGAGACTAATGAATGGTAATTTTTCACTTTTATATATTAAAGTTATTCATCTGTCTTCCTTCTTATATGTTGTTTGATTGTGTCTAGATCTAGTTAGCAATTCTCCTTCAACATGTGTATGATATCTCTGCAACATCATAGAGAAATTTTTCCAGTGAGAAAAATCTTTTCTTATTGTTCATTGGAAGGTAATTTGTATTATGCCCCACCTCTGTATAGCTTTTAAGGATACCTCTTTAGCTTTTCTGATCCTCAAGTATACCATGATATAACTTGGGTTGAATTTATGTGTTAAACTTGTTTGGTACTTGAAATACATTTATCTGCAAATTGATACTTTTCATCAATTCCAAAAAATTTTCAAAAATTATCTTTTCCAATATTGTGTTCTATCATATTCTTCCATTTTTAAATTTTTTTTGAATAGTTCTTAGAATACTCAACCTCCCCATGTTATATCCAGATTTTTCACTACGCATTTATAATTTTGTTTATCTGTGCAACATTACAGGTGCCTTCCTTAGTCATATCTGTAATTTACTGAAGTTCCCTCCTCAACTGAATCTAGTTGAAAGTTCTGGTTTAAATATCTATTGCGTATTTTATTTCTACATTAAAAAAATCCAACTTTAACAATTTACCTTCTTTTTAAAAGATGTTTAAAATTTATTTAAATTCAATTTGCCAACATATAATACATCGTTATTTTCAGATGTAGTTTTCAATAATTCGTCAGTGGCATATAACACCCTGTGGTCATCACATTCTTTTAATTATTTGCAGGTTCCAAGTACAATTACACATATATTAAGGTTATCTATTAACTTCATAATCTGCAGTATTGCAACAATCACTTGTTCCCGGAGTTTCTTTGTTGACTCCATCAGATATTCTACAGAAATGACCATCATGTCATCTGCAAGCTAAAACAGTCTTACTTCTTTCTTTTGTTTCCTCATTTTCCCTTATTGCTAGAACTTCCAGTGTAGTGTTGAAAAGCATGGTGAGAGGGGCTTTTCTGGGTCTTTATCTTGATCTTGGAAAGATTTGAGCTTCCCATTCAGTATGATATTAGCTGTAGGATTTTTGTGAATATTCTTTATCAAAGAGAGAAAACCTCCCTTGTCATAGTTTACTGAGAATTTGTATTATGAATGGCAGATGGATTTTTGTCAAATATTTATTCTGCATTTATTGATATGATCATGGTTTTTGTTTCTTTAGTCTATTGATATGATGGATTATAATTAATTTTCAAATGTTAAACCAGCCTAGAGTACCCGGAAAAAATTCCGGTTAGTCATGGTGTAACATTCTTTTCATCCATTGTTGGATTTGGCTTGCTAATATTCTGTGGGGGATTTTTTGCATCTTTGTTAATAAGAGATATTTTCTGTAGTTTTCTTATATCTTTCCATCCATGTTGTATATCACAGGATTTCCTTCTTTTTATAAAGTTGAATAATATTCCATTTTAAGTAAATATATCCCATTTTCTTTGTCTATTCATCCATCAATGGACATTTAAGTTCTTTGGCTATTGTGAATGGACCTTGGATATTGTGACTAGTGCTGGGAAAAACATGGGAGTCTAATATCTCTTGAAGATTCTGCTTTAATTTATTTTGGATATATACCCAAATGTGGGATTGCTGGATTATATGATAGTCTTATTCTTAATTTTTGAGAAATTTTGATACCATTTTCTATAACAGATGCCCACCAAGTAATTAGGGTTCCAGTTTCTCCACACGCCTGTCCATACTTACTTTAAAAAATATTTTTTTATAATTTCCATTTTAACAAGTGTGAGATGTCATCTTATTGTGTGGGAGTTGCATTTTCCTGATAATTAGTTACATTGAACACCTTTTTTTTTGAGAATTTTTTAAAGATTTATTTATTTATTTTAGAAAAAGCATATGCATGAGTGAGGGCAGGAAGAGGGAGGTTACTTTACAATTAACATCCATCTAAATTGTCCCACATTAATGTACTGCATAACTGAAGATGATCAGCTTTGCCCAAATTTCTAGAACCAGAATCAGTAACATACAGAGCCCTTCTGCCAGAACTGCCAAAGTCTACTAATTATGATGAAGTGAAAAATACCTCTACCCAACCTGAGTTCCTCCTCTATGTAAGGAGATCCAATGCCTTAGCTCCTCAGGTTTATAACTTCTTAGAGAACTGCCCTTTGGTTTTAATTGCATTACCTTCTCCCTGGGACTTGAATTTGAGATCTTGAGGATCAGGGAGGATGAGGTTTCATGCTCAGGAGTGACAGGAAATGATAAACAGATCCAAACTTTTTTGAAAGCCTCTTGTTTCTAATATTATTCCACCCATCCACCTATCTGTTCATCTGGGCTTCCAATCACAAATACTAGGATAAGGGGACTATTAGTGTTAAGTGATCAGGATAAGCTTATCATAAATTAGCAGAAGGTTCCTAAATCCTATCATCTGATACCTTTCCAGGGAGTTCTATCTTCTGATCCAGGAAATCAGCATGTTGTTTTGTGGGAGTAGCAAAGTGCTGGAATGAAAGAAATTTAAACTTGTTAGGTTTTTCTTTAAGCATGTTATCATTTGTGAAATATGGAGGCTTGGAGTATCACAATTTAATAAGAATATTGCCATAACTAGGGGAGCACTTGACAAGTAACATCCACTCATTAGGTGCAAATTCCTTGAGTGCACCATGTTGCCATTTGACTAGGTGTCACATTCAGGCCAAATGGTAACACTGAAATCAGTCCCTCACACTTACATACTTATTTCTAATCAATCATTCATGAAAAATTTTATATCTCAGTTCATTTTGACCAGTGTAATAGAATAATATTCTTTCTTGAAATAACTATTATAGTGAATGTTATAATAAAAGTTATTGTGATGTTATAGTTGCTGTTAATGTTTTTTATAACTCAAGTGCTTTGGGCTATAATTTTGTTTTGTTTTTCTCAACTTATGTACACTGATCATGAGTGTATTAACCTACTCTATAGTTAGTATTTATTGAGATATCTGTACCAATCATTTAAGAAAGAAATGATATTATTTCGCCACAATCTCTTCTAGATATTAGAAGCAGAGAAAATACTTCCTAATTCATCCTATAAGGCCATCATTACCCCAAACAAAATCAGATATGCATTACAGTGAAGGAAAACTGCAGACCAATATCTTTTATGAATATTGATTTAAAAATTCTCAACAAAATATTTGCAAGTTGAATCCAAAATGAACAAATGTTGCAAAAATCTATTACTCCACTCAAACTCCAAAGTATCACTTGTTTTCAAAAGCATTCTTATTTTTACCTCTATAGGTAAGGTAAGCATATTTACCTAAAATAATGCTATGGGGTTAATAAAACAGCAAAGATGACTAAACAAAAAAAAAATATTGCCTTGTTTGTAGATAAACTAAAATACCTATTTTTTCTTTTTTTAGCCAAGATTTGTTTAGAGAAATTAAGTAAACCTATTTGCCACTACAGTAAAGGTCAACCAAATTGCTGCTGTTTTATTTGGTTCCATGATAAATCAGTTTAAAAAAACTCCATTTAAATGTATACCTAGAAATTAGTAAAAAGATTTTTTTGAAGCAGAATCTGAATAAAAGAAATTTCAATCACCATTATCTTCACAGGAGGTTAGCAGAAGCATTTTGTTCTAAGGAAACTGATGTTTGTTAAGCAACTATATGGGCCTCAGGAGATGTATTTACAATGATTATAACTTAATCTTCCTACCAAGCCAACTAGAAAATGTTATCCTAAATGTGTCAGAAGAGGAAGTGTGGATTAAGTAAATTTCCTAAAGTCTCACAACTAAACATAGGGCATAATATTAATTTAGGAAGAATAGCATCACATGAGATTCTGGCTCCATTCAATAATGGAAATTTGGGATTGTATTCAATATCAGGGAATCACGACATACATGTTCTTCTGAATTCAATCTGTTTTGATTACCAATCTTTTTAAATACATGCAACAGAGTATTTACCTCATGGTTGCTTAAGCAAATAGCATCTTCCCTGTCTTCTCTCTTTTCCTGTTCACACACACACGCACACACACACTTCATACAAAAAAAAAAAAAAAAAGAACAGAGGCAGTCCAGAGCAATTAAACTATTTAACAATATTTTGTGCAAATAGGCTTCTATTTTTCCATTCTACCATATGTATTGTGTATAATCTTCTTGCCCTTTGCTCCTTGGTCCCTACAATACATTAGACTTTATATTTCTATTTGAGAGGGGAGTGGATGCAAAGGCTATGAATCCAAGGGTAGAACTGCTGAGTCTATTTTTTGTTTGTTTGTTTTAGTCAGGAAAGCAAAATCTTTCTCAGATTTACCTCAGAGAAATGCCACCTGCTGTTTCTTAATGCATGCCTATTTGGAGACAGTTCTCCATGAGTCTCATGCTTTTGCATGTATGCAAAAGCACTGACAGTGTTTCATTTTCTGTAATCTTTCAGTCATTTATATGGTGAACAGCCTGGAGACCGAATCTCCCTCCAGTGTAGAAGGCAAATTTGTGTGCTATCCTGTAAAATCAAGATAGTGTCTCTTTCTGGGATAAAGGATAAGCATATTAGCTTGTAGCCATTATAAAAGGTTGGGGTTTCCTAAGCAGAGAGCATGTCTCCTGTAACGCGAGCCACTGTGAGTGCAAAGTACATCTGGCTCTTACTGTGTTGCCTGTGGGAACTGAGCTTTGGGCAATCTGTGGGAATGAGTGGTACCGTGGCAGCCTTGTACCTTTCTACATAGACCATATAGGTAAGACTTGACTTCAGGTTATTTCAGTTTTGGCAAAATATCCTATGATCTTCTGGCTCATGAGATCATGAGAAGTTTATGAAGAGTCGTTACAAGCCCACTTTCCACTTGCCTCCCACTTTCCCTTGGAAGCTGCCGTAAGACATTTTTTCATAGCCTTCCAGTTTGTGATAAGCTATGAGGCTATCTGCCTTGCTTTCTTACACATTCTAAAACTGCTTAGCAGCAGAATGACATCAGATCCTTAGCACGGAGTCTCCCAACACTCAGGCTGTATTGTCATGGCATCTGTCCCCTTCTGTTTCAGTGCTGTCTCTAGGGACAAATGACACAGACGTAGGCACTTTCGCCTTTCTTGCTTTTTGCTATCTATGTATTAAACAGTCTCACTCTGAAAAGGGCTTGCTCTTTACTGGCCAAATTCTCCAGCTTTGCCTTGATAAGAAATTAGTATGAGGAAATGATTATGCTTTAGCTACTGCTATTGTGAACTCTACTTTGTCTCTGATCCAGAAGAGTTGTGTCTTCTACCAGCATCTATGAGACTGTGACAGGCACATTTGTTAGCTTGCAAACAGTGTAAAATATCAGACATTTGGAGTTCTTGAAAATGACGTTGGCTAGAACCGTGTCACATATATAATCCCACCGAGGGAGAAAAGATTGTGTATACAGTTTGAGTTAGAACCAACAATGTCTACCACATAAAGCTAAACTCCTGAAAAACATTACAGAAGAGATTAATATAAAGGACTAATTTTAACTAGCAATATGATTAAGACAGAATAAAGTTCTTAACTCTTACCATGGTATCCTTAGCCAAACTACTACTATAGTTTTGGTTATCTCCTTACCTGACAGTTTTTAAAATAAAGAAACCCTATTTAAATTACATAAATAGTTTACTGTTCTCAATAAGCAGAATCTAGAGGGGATCAGGAAATATGTTTCAGAGCATTTAAAAGCATTTTGCCTTCTTTTCTCTATGCTTAGGAAGTCATTATCCGTTGAAGTCAGGAGCTCTTAAACTGTTTAGAGATTTTAAAATACAGATGTTAAAAAAAGTTATTAGTTTAAAAAAATGATCCTTTTAGGAGTTGAATGTACTTCAGTGCTAATTATAACTTTTAATGATTGTAAAGTGCCCTGGGAGACTGTAATGAAGAAGATTGCGAGACTACATTTCCACTGTAAATTTTCTTTTCCCATACACAGTGTAAGTATAAAGGAAATGTGTTTGAACACCCAAAGGACAGAGCTAATTGTGTAAAGTTCACTAAATGTTAACACTTTCCCAGTGACCCAAGAGTCATGTAAGGGAATTACAGACACATGTTCTGAGACATCTTTGGCAGCATTAGTTCTCTAGAGTTAAAAAAAAGATGGATCGAGAAAAATTTAAACAATGATATTGCTTGCTTAGCCTATAGTAGATGTTATTTAAGTCTAAAGTACTGGGAGGAGACACTATAATTTGTGAGTCTATTAGGGGAACTTCCTGTTTGTTTCTAATTGACTTTCTGAAAACTGTGGATTGCCAGCAACGTACCTCTAAATTAAAATTACTCACAAAATCTCAGAAGTCAGGTCATTTGTAAGTTATGAGTTACATAATAAGTAGTCAAAGTACTGTTCCCTGAAAACATTATTTCTGGACTTGAAATGCTTTATCTGACTTGCTTCATACAGTGGTTCATTTGCACTCAATCATTTAACATTTCTTTCTCCAATTCTTTGCTCTCTTGTGATTGTTGCAGTTCAAGAGGCTAAGTGGTGCCATTTCTCTTAATTGTTGTCAGATGTGAGCATCATTTTATGGAGAGAATAAAGTGTTCTTCCCTTTGGAAATAAAGGCCCTTTGCAAGGTAAATTATCTCTTCCACAGAATTAAATGGCTTGTCTAAATTAGGTAATTTATCTCTACAACTGATCACTTCAAGTAAGTAATGTTCATTTCCTTCTTTATTTCCTCATTGATACCTAAGATTACGGATGGGGTTTTGGTTTTTTAAAATATTGTTAGGATATCCCAAGGAATCTTCTCTGGATTCTTTCCTATTTTTAATTTTCAACCTATAAAATTATAAGGGTATTTTTTTTGGCAAAGGAGAAACCAATTTATGGGTCAAATACTTTTAATGACAGATATCTTCAAATTCACATATTAATCTGTGAATCCTAGCACAGATTGTAAATCCAGACTGAAGAATACGTGACCTGTAAAATCTCTAAAAGATGTGATTTTACCACTAACAAGGGAACTTTGTCAATTTTCCAAATCCAATCAATATTTAAGATATCTAAAGCTATCACTTAATGAATACCTATTTGCCAGGAACTTCTCTAAAGACTATGCCATTTATATCGAGACTTTAAGAAATGGACTATTTATGAATTGGTGATTATAAAGATTACACATTTCATTTTCTGTAATTCCTATATTAATGGTAAAACACGAACATTGACATTTTCTATACTTCCAGCACTTCATTTGAAAAAGTTATCTTCAAAAAATACCTGAAATTAAAAAAAAACCCTGAAATATCTGGGTAGCTCTCCATGGACTTAATAGGAGAATTAAATTACAGAGTATATGGTCTATAATAGACGTTATTTTCATTAAAAAATGTATCAATACAATGTAATAAAAACCAGAAATCAGTCATAATAGTAACTGAGTGCTATTTAATTTCTCTGTCCTATTCCTCTTTAGTTTCTTTCTTTTTTTTTCTTTGTTTTTCTGTTGCTTTTTTTTTTTGGAAATAAGTATGGAGAGATTGTGTCTGTTGATTAGGGATAGATGTCTACATCCCATTGTTATGCTCTTGTATAGAGGACTGTATATAAAAAAGAAGATTAACATGAGAAACTGAACAAAGCCAAAAATATTATTCCAACTAAATATAATTGATACAAATTATTCTGTAATTATATATTTATATATGATATTTACACAGATCAAGAAAAAATATTTTCTTTTCACTTCTCTTGGAATTTTGATATGATGACTTTGTACCTTGCTTTAATTAAACCTAAGTTTTGTTTTCAAGGTGATTTTCATGGTAAACATGTTAGTAAACCACTTAGTTTTAGAAAGTTAAGAAGTGAATAGCCATGGAATGCAAAACAAAGAAATCCATGAAATACTATTATTATGATGGAAACTTTCATATTTTCTGAAAGCTTCTATTCAGTACTTACTATGCCATATTTGATGATGATGATGAACACATTGGATTTCTAGCAAATGGTGTAAAATCTATACTTTCTACTCCAGTGTCGTTTGAGTTAACTTATAAAGGTTATTCCTGATTTTCCATCTTTCCCCTCCTTTTCTTCTGTTACCTTCTTACCAGCCAAAGATTTTTTTTCATTTACATGTTTATTTGTTGGGTTTTGGTAGATGTGTTTATGTTACTGTTTTTATTGTTACTCTTGCTAACTTTATTCTACCTACACGTGCTACAATGTGAAAACTAATTTTCTAAACCCCACCTAGAATGTCCAGAGAAATATTTGCAATCTTTTGTAGGTTTTTAAAGTCTTTCTCATATATCAGAAAATAAATACAAACATATAACTTTTCCCTTGGCAATATTTACCATTTATCAGAGCATAAATTGATGTATTATTAATTTAAAAAACTCCTCTTCCCTCCAGAATATAATTAAACAAAAGGGGGATATACAGAGGTATAGCCTACCACATTCAAATAATTATAAGGAAACCCTCCTGTCATCCTCAGAATCTGAAAGTAGAGAAAAGGGGATTAATATTAACTATGTTAATCTGTATAGTTTTGTTTTGTTTTGAATGAGTTGGACTTGATAAGCTAAAAATAAAATATGGCTATATTTTATTATTTTCAAATGTTCTCTGATTTTTCTGTTTCTACTCTTAAATATATATCATGGCAATTTCTATAATTAGGAAACATTTTGTGTTTACTTATTAGATCATCCAATCCGGTTTAATATTTTAAAAAATACCTAAATCTCACATAAAATATCAATAATTTCCCCTTTTCTTGATGCTCCGTTCCTGCCATTCAGAAATCATTAGTGTAAAAGAGAAGCATGGTCCACTCTTCAATGCTTGCTTTTTATCTTCTCTTTCTTCCCTGATAGTCTAGGGTCATGGCTAAGAGAGGGTAGGAAAAAAAAAATAGCGCTAAAGGCGCTGGTGCTGTTTGCCTGGTGCTGTTTTAACTATTTACTTAGATGATATTTGCTGGCCATTGTGCCACTGTTTTTGCAGATGCTCATGTGGTATCTTCACTGTATTTATGTTTACTTTTCCTCTCTACATTGACACATTGCACTATTCTCTGACACGGAGACACAGCCTCTTCCACTAATCTCGTGATACCACTCTTACCTTCACATTATGTTCTGGGTATGTATGCCACACAGAACTTCTTAACTGCTGAAGTTGCTCCTCACTGGTAAGGCCCTCCTAGGTTGGTCTCTCAATAATGACTCAAGCCATCTATTCCCATGGAGTTCACTAGTTTCCATAGAATGTCACACATCCTAGTTCTGCTAAAAGGTAGAAGTGCATTTTATTCAAATGACAACAAGTACAGCTTGCATTTAGTCTTCATATCTTTTTACTTGGTAAGCAAGACCTGGATTCTTTGCTCACACATATCCCAAATTCTAGGATATACATATCCCAAAAAATCACCACATGAGGTAGGTTGAATAATGACCCACTAAAGATATTTATGTCTCAACATAAATGTTGGGTCTTATGTCTCAGACCTTATGAATGTGTTACCTTATGTGGCAGGAAGGATTTTGCATATGTGATTATCTTAAGAATTTTGAAATGGGGGTTGATTATCCAATATTATCTAGGTAGGTCCAGTGTAATCACCAAGGTCCATATAAGATGGAAACAGAAGAGCTGAGAAAGAGATGTGATAATGAGAACAGAGTTTGGGGCAGTGTGGACAAGGAATGCAAGCAGCCTCTAAAAGCTGAAAAAAAGCAAAGAACAAAGAGCTATAGAAGGAGTATGGCTCTAATATCCTGATTTTAGCCCTACAAAGACCCATTTCAGATTTTTGAGCCTCAGAAATATTAGATAATAAATGTGTAGGGCTTTAAACCACTAAGTGTGGCAATTTGTTATAGCAACAATAGAAAACAAATACACCATACTGCATTCAAGAAGCTATATGAAGATGGTTCAATAATTTCTGCAACCAGCAATTCTGTAACTTAAGACTGAAGTGCCTGGCTTTTCTTCTTGCAAACAACCTATATAATTACAGTTTGGGGAGTAGAGGAGGATAATCAAAGCACTCATAAAATTTATCTGTGAATCTCTTTTTGAATCTCTGGTTTCCACTTTAAAACTTTCATGAGTAATAAAGCTGAAGGTTCCAAGTCTGTCTGTTGTATCCTTAGTAATTCCTACACAGATTTGTGTAGCATATCTCAATAATCTTGGGATACATATATATAAATCAGGTTCCTGGAAGCAGATAAATGACACATTCAATATTTTTCAAGCAGAGTTTAATAA